>NW_013533657.1:1561828-1862442 GCF_000836235.2 Papilio xuthus
TTCCAAAGAGTTTACTACTCTATGGAAGGCATTAAACTTTACTCATATGAAAAACCTTGTGTTTTTATTTTAAATTCCGACACCCGTAACACTGTGCTGTTCAATAATTTCATATTGCAGTATGACTAATGTGACCATTTATTTTTTCACCAAATCAGGACATTGGCTTACATAGGATATGCTTCAAATAAAGCCGTAAATGTTAGAAATAAAAAACATGTAGCCAAAACTTTTAGTTATATTGTGAGGAAGAAAAACCGACATTGTGCCGGTGTACTGGCGCAACATTAGCCTTACTAAAATGTCGACGTTTATGTCCTCTGACTATTCATTCTGACGCTTGACTTGGTTATGAAAGCGCGCCATTCGCGCCAAAGGACTGAAACTAATAATTTCTAAAAATATCTATCACAGGAACAATTTAGTTTTAACCTGAGTATGAATAAAACCTGGTGATGATTTTAAGTAAGAACTCGGCATGTTTTTTTTTATATTTGCCTTAATTACTAACATCTCCTTTAGAATTGAAATTTGAACTGGATTTTCTTATGAGTTGACCGATGCGGTCTCGTACTCACACTCAGCTCGCGTCAGCCGACTCGATTGTTAAATTGTTCGCGCGATTTTTAAAAAAAAAACGGGATAATTTCGCGTGCTAGAATTCATTCCGGGGACACCGGGACTCGTAACTATAAAAAGGGACAGTCCCGTTCAAACCGGGACGTGTGGTCACGTTAAGTATGACCATAAATTTGCACGGGCTCACCACAAAAGTTCATTGTTTTATGAACGTGGAACTCTATAAATCTTTGAGTGTTTAAGTGAACACAATTATTCAAAGTTCCAGATAGGTGTGTTTTGTAAATATACGAGTTTTGTATTTTGGATTATTGGTTATTTTATTTTGAGTTATGCTTGTATGTAAAAGGTGTTCGTGACAAATGTAAAACAATAAGTTTTTATTCTTGAAGACTGCGGCTGAATCATACGGTTGCTAAGAGATCTGACTTTTTCTTTTTAATAACTAAAACTTCCAGTTTTTTTAATACTAGCCAGCATTTCGAGCAAAGATAGGCGAAGGGATAATGGTGATGTACGTTTCTAGTAAAAAGAAACTCCGTTGTTTGTATATAACAGTTATTTAGCAGAAAAAAGAAAACATTAAATTATTTCCCTGCACCAAAGAAGTATAAAACTTGAGTCGAAGACAGAGATGTCGTTTGTTAATTGAACATTGTTTAATACTGTGATTTAGTATTTACATAGAAACTAGTGAAGTTTGAAACTCGTTAGCGTGAGTGGAACCGCTTGCTTGAGGAACAATTCTCTAACTAACAATTGTTGTAAAATTTACAACATTTTTAATTGTCAGGAAGTTCTTATCTTCATACTCTATAAAATATATTTTTCTTTTACAGATATCAGACATAAAAAAGAGTCTTTGTCTAGATTTAAAAACAATTAACGTGACTTTCATAAATACAGCACACATTCTTTATTCAAAATTTTAATTTGTATAATTTTTCTCCTCATTGCTATGTCATAAAAGTACTTTTAGAGCGTCGATGGCTCAGGGATTAATACAATTTGCAGGTCCTGGGTTTGAATCCCGCCATGGTAACATCGTGATGCAACCTGCACATATCTGAGAAGAAATTGGCGAGAGTGTTTGACTAAGGCCTAGTCACCCCTAACTTAGGGTAGGCTCCGAACCCCTTTAGTGGGGACGTCTTTCGTAACGTGTATGGCAGTTTTATTTATTCACGCTAATATAAATCGATAAGAGATACGACTTTTATAATTCCTATTTATCGTTGGATTTAATTTGTTTAAATTATTTATGTTTTTTTAATCTTAAAGTGACCCTAGAGAGTAATAACATGGACCATAAAACAGGCCATAAACGTTAAGTGCTGTTTGATTTTTAGCTCTACTCTAAGGAAGCCGGTGTTATTTACGAATTAGCGATAACAGCCAGTAAATCTATTATATGAACAAACGAACATCGGTATTATTATTGTATAGTTAGAAGAGTTAAAAGCTCTTGTAGCAAACAAACGTACATTAACGTAATTAAGTTTTTAAAAAAACCTAATAAGAGCTTCTTCTTAATAATATTATTAATGCGAATATTTCAATGGATTTTGATGAAATTTGGCAAAGTTGTAGACCATAGTCTGGAAGAATACATAGGTTTTAACTACTAATATTTAACATGCGTGTATAGAACACATAATTAAGTTTTATTTTAATTCCGCGGACGGAGTCGCGGGCGATAGTTAGTCTCAAAATAGAACAATTTGAAAAAAAAAATAGAAAGATAATACGGCATTCTAATATAAATGATTTTAGTTTTTGAGTTTATTCATTACAGACATAAGAATCTTTTCTCCGGAAATTGGAATAGATGTAGACTATAGTCTGGAAGAACACATAGGCTATTTACTGAGTCTTTTTTAATTTCGTGCGGACGGAGTCACGGACGACAGTTAGTTATAGATAATTGTAATTCAAATGATCCACTAGTTGACCCGTACCGCCTCGGATATCAACGTTAGTTCAAAAACGTGTACATCTTGTCAGGAAATAGTCGTTTGAAATGATGCCAGCGAATACCAAGGAGGTTCTATTGCTGCAGTTTGAATGCTGTGTTTGATATAGCGACAATTTGATGAAAGGTGAGGCTATTATTATTTTTGTTCGTTATTAATACTGCAAAGTATTTGTTTATAGCTACAGGACATAAGGCAAATCAAGTTAAAATACCAGAGAATAGTTGAAGGAAGCGCCTTCAGAAAAAAACCTTTAGCCTAACGAAACGCACGACCTAAGATGTGTATAGAGTATGAAAAAATAAAGAACGCCACCACAAAAACAATAACACAAAAGATCCTTAAAGTAAGGGAACATAACTTAAAAAATTGCTTCTGAAGTTGTCATTTAAGAAATTTTACTCGATAACATTGATTCTGATATATCGTTTCTTTTTAAATATAGTTCTTACTAATATTATAAATGTAAATATTTAGATGGATGTTTGTTACAAGCAAACAATGTATAGACAAAGTATAGAGAATGTCGGGTAAATGTAGAACATAGCCTGGAAGACATAGGCTACTATTCACTATTTTTTCTTTATTTTTTGCAGACGATGTCGCAGGCAAAAGCTCATACATTTTATTACATTACTCTTTAGCGTACTAATCAAAATATATGTTCGTTCACCGAACGCTGAGAAACTGGCACTATGGTGTGCATTTTACTATCTTTTATTGTATTCTCGTCCGCCGCAAAGTCGTGAGCATAACTCAAGATAGAGCTGAAAACTTTTCTTCATGGTTTTATATACAACTGTGATATCCTAATGGTTCTCCTGATTTACGACCTGATTCGTCAAGATTCGAATCCCAAATGGATTTTAGTAGTACCGAACTAATTGGTAAGATTATAAGTTAATTTGTGTAATAAAAGTAGAGAATGAATACTACGTAATTACAGATGTTCGTAAATATATTTGTGTCATTTTTAAAACGCAAGCGACAAAAGAAATCTATATTAAGAAATAAAATGACGTGAACAGAAAATTTGTCTTTTCTTTTTTCTCGCGCCATTTTCTCTTAAAGGAAATGGCCGATGTAAAATCAAAGCGCAAAATCCCAATGTCACCCGTAATTTATGTAAATAATTGGCACAGTTTTGTGAATAAAATTATATTTAACATTGTCTTTGTCGCGATTTACTAATGAGTTGATTACCTCTGGCTCGGATATAACAACTGACGGTCGGCGGGACACGGAAGCTCAAAGAATTAAATTCGCTTCCCACTTAGCTTTGAATATCAGCAAACTGAGTATAACAACATTGCTACGAAATGGGTAGGAAATAAAATACTCCGACTATACATACTTGCTTAAGATACGTATTTATACACTTAAAAATATATTTTAGAACACTGTTTTATTTTATACTAATTTCTTATATTGTTTGTTAACTTCAAAAGATATTAATGTAAGTTAGTAAACCGCTTTGGATATTTGAAACTTTAGTGCGCGAAGAAAATTTTACTTTTCGCTTTTTTCGATTTCGCAAACGATTTAAGATATGTTCTCATGTCAAATAAAAAAAAAGAAAATATATTTCGCCTTCAAACTGTCTAAAATAACAAGATTGTAAAAAAAATAAATGAAAATTAAAAAGTATACAGATTTGAAATCTCGAAATGCAATTGTAATTTATGTACATTTTCAGCAAACCAATTTAAATTGAAATCTAAAAGTTTTCTTTCAAAGATACACCACGAACATACACGCGTTACAAGAATAAAGACATCTCAGTAAGAGTGATTTATATTTCTCCAACACAATAAATTACACGAAAGAGCAATAAATTTCGTAGTTAACAAAACTGTATAAATGAAAAATCCATCAATGCTTTAAAGTCTGTATCCTAACAGTAGAATTTCACTGCTGCGGCACTTATAATCTCTCTTATATGAAAAAGGAATAATATATACGAAAACAATTGCCAGAGCCATGGAATACTACGGCAATATTACAAACTAGCCGTCGCTGCGACTACGTCCGTGCGGAATTAAATAACTTAATAAGTAGCTTATGTGTTCTTCCAAACTATTACATGTTCTTTAACTACGCAAAATTTTAGAGAGATCCGTTGAGCCTTTCCGTAGATACCTTCATACAAACATCCATCCATCTAAACATTCGCATTTATAATATTAGTAAGATGTCGCCACAAGATGGACAAAAATGTTTCTATAAATACGTCCAGTCTGCCGGGCCGTCTGTCTGCTACGGTGTTTTGTATTTCTGTCTGAGTTTTGATGTGTTTTACTTTATGTCCAGTGTTTCGGTGCCGTCTCGAGGTATATTAATAACTACTGGATTATCCTCGGCTTCGTCACTATTAATTTAGGAAACGAAAGATTTACGTGATATTCTGAACGTGATAACTCTTTTAAGATTTATTTTACTAACATTTAACAGAAATATATTTTTGTATATTTTTTAATAGATCGATATAATAGATCTATAAGTGAGTTCACAATATTCATATGAATTAAAAAGATAAAGAATTAAAGAAAAAAATCATAAATACTTCAATTTAGGAAGGAAATTTGATTACATCGACCAAGTCTGTAACCGTAGGTTTCCAAGACAAATATCTCCGTTTAAAACATAGTTCAACAGTGGTAGAGCCCGCGTTAACACCTTCGCACGAATTGGCCCGGCTTGCCCGGTGAAATACCACGACCACACAGAAGACAGGCGTGAAGTGGAAGCAATTCCGCTTTTCGTCTGATGAGTGTGCGTCCCGGAGGCCTAATTTAGTCCTCTTTCCCTTCCCACCTTTTATATTATAAGGAAAGGATGGGAAGTAGAAGTGGACTTTCCGGATGAGAGGATGCGTGGAAAGGGAAGATATTTTCTTTCTGTGCATCCTCTCCTCCGTCGATTAAAGGTAGGCAACGCATATACAATTGCGTATGTCTATGGGCAACGGTCACTTCGCTATATCAGCAATTTCAGGTGGCCGCTCGCTCGTTTGGCCACCTTATGATATAAAAAAAATATTGTTATTTTTTATTCTGACAACCATAATAACAGGGTTGACGATATACATTTTATACAGTCTTTGGTTTCAAAAACCCATGGTAAACGAATTAATATTCCAAGCTAACTATAAAATAAAAACTATAATTATATATTATTCTACCGTTTTATTAATTTTAATTTGAAAATAGAACTATACATTTTTAAAAATAAAATGTTAGTCTTGCTATCGATGGCCAGTTTTAAAGCTTTCTATTTTAAGAAAGAAACATAGATAATATTTAATTATATCGAATTAATGTTTGTGTAGTACTATAGTCTTACAATATATTAGTGGTTGTGCGAGATTAATTCAAAATGAATGATTCGACTCCTGTGAATACAAACAGGACGTAAACGGTAATCCTTTATTAAAGCAATGTGTCCACTCTCAGCTATAATATACATTTAATGGTAAATGCTAATAAAATTAATTTAAAATACTATATTTTATTTTTTAGTATTTATAAACATAACCTATTTCAAATTAAAATTCAATAATGTCATATTAAATTAAAGTCAAATATTAACACGAGAGTTTTTTTTAAATATTGTTTTAGTGTTGTGTTTAATTTTGAGTTGTACAGTACTTAATTGTTGCAAGTAAATGAAGCACACTTTGTCTGCACGTTACAATTTATTACGTACTAGCTGTCGCCCGCGACTCCGTCCGCGTATATATTATATATAAAAAAACTTAATTAGTGTAGCCCACCCATCCATCCATTCACATGACATCCATCTAAACATTCGCATTTATATTATAATATTAGTAAGTTAAATAAAAAGCAGAACTTCAAGGCATATATTAAAAAAAAAAGAATATCCTATGTCCGTCTCCTGGCTCTAAGCTACCTCCTCACAAATTTTCAGCCATATCGGTAAAGCCGTTCTTGAGTTATAAATAGTGTAACTAACACGACTTTCTTTTATATATATAGATTATAGCATTGTGATGTGCCCAAGCATTACAAAGACTTTAGCTACAGGATGTTTTAATCTTGCAAATCACTGAATCAACATCGTCATTCCTTGAAAGAGGATTTGGAATACGATTGTTTCTCTGAACTTCTGTTTGTTAACGATCCGATGGATTAAATGACTGGTGGTTATTGACCTTGGAAACAAATATGATTGCAGGTTTTTACATATTAACTTTTGTTTCTCGATTGCTTTCTGTGTGTCAATCAATTAGTGAATATAACACATAGTTTTTTTTAAGTTTAAATTTAATAAATCTAAATCAATGGACACCTCTTATTATAATAAATGACTAAACCGTAGGTTTCTTAGACCAAAATCCCCGTTTAAACATATTGTAAACATATGTTTCAAGCGGGGATTTTGGTTTCAGTAACACACGGTAAGAAAAACAGGTTAATCTATACTTTGGCAATGTTAGTGGAATAGAATTCGGCCACTTCATTATCATCATCATCAGCTCACCAAACGTCTTACAATAAGTTAGAAGTAACTAGGCGATTAGTCAACTAAGCTGGTCCAGTGCGGGTTGGTTGAATTCACTCATATCTTTGAATTTTGTTCTCAGATATGTGCAGGTTGCATCTCGATGTTTTCCTTCATCATAAGAACATCGACTTTAGCATAATCTTTGTATATTAAATCAATAACAATGGTTGGTCTATTTTAGTTCTAAGTTATTGCAAGTTTTGTAAAGGAAATTGAGTAAAGCAAATTATAATAAATTTTGTGATTTGTTTACTATTTGAACCAGCAACAATGTTTATATCCGTATTCTTGCGGCAGCCGGCACGTCCCGACTCCAAACATTCAACTACAACGAATTGTGTTTCAAAACAATACGCAACGTTAATTTTGGTGAGATTTAATATTGTACAATTACTAGCTATCGCCTAGGACTCCGTATACACGGAATTAGAAAGAAAGCGTCAATAGCCTAATGGTTAATGATACGGATTTCCGACCACGAGGTCGGGGGTTCGAATCCCGCCATTCGACTATTGTCGTAAACCTAGCACAAGCATACAGCTTAGTTGGAATGGTAAAAGAAATAGTAAGTTTACAAAAAATCTGCTAATATTTTTATATAAAAAATATTAGAACAGATAGTGGCCGATTTCCAGATCAACTGAATATGCTTATAAAATTTCATAAAAACCCGTAAAGCCGATTAGGAGGAGAATGGTAACTAACATTGTGACACGAAAATTTTCTATATTAAATTTATGTTTGTGGTCGCTAGATATGTACTAAGTTCATCAGATTTTGAGCAATCTCAAATATAATTTAGTAAAAAATTCTGAAAATGAATTGTATTTGAAAATAGTGCAGACGGAGACATGGGCAAAAGCTAGTTTCCTTTAAAAATGTTAAGGTAATATTTTCCGGGATATCTTCTAGCTCATAAAAGCGCGTGTAAAATGTATGCTAATATTATAAATTAACATAGTATCGATTTCGATTCCACGCGTTTGTCGGCTGCATGAATAAAATCCAATATGAATTCTTTTCGTCATGAATACCGTCACACGAGTAGACGCGAACTTATTTGTTATAATCGATTTTATATATGTAACTGTTCAAATCGATTATATTTATGTAAACAATATTCGTTACTCGTAGGACGCCTATATTGCTTTTTTAAATCGTACTATTAGTTTAGTTACCCTGTATTTTATTTGTACACTAATAGTTTAATCATTCTGTATTAATTTAGTCATCCTGTATTTTATTTGTACACTAATAGTTTAATCATTTTGTATTTATTTAGTCACTCTGTATTTTATTTGCATACTAATAGTTTAATCATCATGTATTTTTTTAATAATATACTCTTTTAGTTATTTAGTAGTTAAGTATTTTTAGCTCTTGATTTTATATAGTTTTTTTTAAGCAGAAGTGTAAATATTATTTTTATGTGTATCTCAGCAGTGGAAACTCGCGTTTGATTTTAAATATTAAGGTCATACGTCATATTGAATAAAATTGGAGCAGCACATGCCTTGGCGCGTCACTAACGTTCAGGTAAGAGGGTCAACGCAGAATGTACACATTTACAAGTAATTAATCAATATCTCATTACGATGTGTTAATCCATTTTCAATATTCATAATTTACGTAAAGATTACTATGATTTGGAGACAAAGAAAAAGGGTATCAATTTAGAAAAGAGATTCTTATAGTTTTCGCGTTTTTTTTAATATAGTGTATGGATGTACTCCCTTTTATTTTGTTTTTTATTTTTTTACTTTTGTACACGTGGACTCCAAGAGGTCCTTAACCATTTTGGTTATTATTATTTTTTTATATCATAAAGTGGCAAACGAGCGAGCGGCCACCTGAAATTGCTGATATAGCGAAGTGACCGATGCCCATAGACATACGCAATTGCATATGCGTTGCCTACCTTTAATCGACGGAGGAGAGGATGCACAGAAAGAAAATATTTTCCCTTCCCATGCATCCTCTCATCTGGAAAGTCCACTTCCACTTCCCATCCTTTCCTTATAAGAAAAAGGGTAAGAAGGAAAAGAGGACTAAATTAGGCCTCCGGGACGCACACTCATCAGACGAAACGCGGAATTGCTTCCACTTGGCGCCTGTCTTCTTTGTGGTCGTGGTATTTCACCGGGCGAGCCAGGCTAATTCATGCGAAGATGTTAAAGTGGGCTCTACCACTGTTAAAAATATTTATCTTGTACTATATTAAGATTGTATAAAACAGATAAAACTAAGAAAGCACATCTTTAAGTAAGTTATAAAAATAACTGTGCAATCTTTATGAAACGTCTAGGTACTTTGTAAATGTAACACAAAACAATGTACGTCAATTGATTGGTCAGAATAGAGAAATAGGACCTATAAAGTTAAATTGAATTTCTGTGTGTAAACAATTTGTAAAACGAAAGTTTGTTTGTCATATTGGTAGCAAGTTAATCGGTGTATTGCATGACACAGTGATGAGGCTTCTCGGTCAGGTTACGAAGGGTTTAGTGTAATAGGTATTATTGATTACGTATTGCCGATAAACGATGTAATGCTACGACTCGTGCCCTCGGCTCTATTGACTTGGAACGGTCATAGTTCACTAAGGGAATCCACGATTAAATGGTTAGTTTATAGGTTGATTTACCACGATCTAAATCTCCGTTTAAAAGATACTAGCTATCGCCCGCGATTACGCGCGGAATCAAAAGAATATAGTTAGAAGCCTATGTTTTTTACTAGACTGTGTCCTATGTGTATGCCATATTTAATCAGAATCCGTTCATCTGAATACAAGAATACCTACAAACAAACATCCATCTACCTAACATTCGCATTTAAGTTATAAGAAGTATTAATTCATATAAGTTGTTATTAATTTCATATAAGTACAACTATTAGTTATCTTTCTTCCAACGCGACAACATTCCAAATAAGTGTTATTTAAAATAAATTATACTCACACAATGACGTGATTTATCTAACTAAATTCAAATTAATTAAACACTTATATACCTTTAGTACATATGTAATTCGCACGCATTCGCAATTACGGATTAAATTTTTTTTATGAAACAATACGAGTATATAAGCGGCATTATTATAAGTATTAAAGTTCATTGTTTTTTTTTTAAGAATTACGTTAATATTTTAATAAAGCTACATTTTGACTACGAATATATTTTTTTTGTATAAATTGGAAGTAATATAAATAAGAAATATTTTTATAAAACTTCTTACCCCATTTTTCGTATCCGACGCAGGAATGATGAAACAACTGAACACCACAAAACCACCTCCGTCAAAATTCAACTTGAAATAGTCCACATTTATGAAAACATCAACTCTTATAAAGACGTATTTGAAATTCAAACGAACATCATGAAAAATTGGATCGTATCGGTAAACAATAAAATTATGCACACCACCTAGCAAGTGAATGGTGACAATATTTTACAGAACAACACCATATTTATCAAATTTAAAAATAAAACTTGACATTTTAACTTCATGCTTCGAAAAAATTAAATAAAATTGAATAAGATTTTTTTAACCACATTATTATTACTGAAAATATTCTCCAAAAACATCATCACTATAAAATATGCGTAAAAACGACAAATATTTCGTCAGTAATTCGGGTATAAAGGTGGGGTCACACTGTAGTGGATCGATACGGAAGCGCGAGGGTTTTGGGCTGCAGGGCAATGTGCGTGTCGCACGCGCCGGCCGCCGACTGCGATGCGTGTGCACCGTGCACTAGCGAGTAGCATCGCTATCAAATAAACAAAAAGTGCATAAGGGGTGCTCAATCTTAGGCGCTTTACAATATTAACGTATATTATATTAATAATTTTAGTTTTAAATGTCAACGTAGATTTTTATTAAATTATTTTTAATAGCAATAAATTTCAGTTACCGTTTATTAGAAGTTCAAAAGGTAAACATTATTGAAATTTAATTTTTAACTTTTATAAAAGTAATCTATAATTGATTGGTTAAAACTTTTATTATTAATTTAATTAAGCTTTGAATACTAATATAATATTTTATGAACTGTATATACATTAGTCTGTATTTATCGATTAATTAATTTTCTCGAGGTTAAGAATGTTTAGATTACTAAAAAAGACCATTTTATAGAAGACTAGTTATTGTACGGACTAAAGTTAGCAGTTTTTAAATACTTAATTTGAAAACAAGTACTAAAGTTACCAATGCGTTATCCAACTAAGAACTTTTAAAATACAAACCTAGAGAATCTTTGAGACTATTTTCTTAATTTAAATATCATATTAAAGTATAATGTAAAAATTGATTCCATTAAATACTTATACTATTATAATTTATTGGCGCAGGATGAATAAAATTTTATTACATCTGATAATTTTCGCGCGGCCGCCTCAGTCGCGGAAGTGATTCCAAGCTTTTAATTTCTTTTATTGTTGACGCGATTTCTTCAAAGGTGATTCATAGTTTGATTACATTGTTTTATCAAGAATTTATCGTTTTCCAAAACAATCATGCGTTTAATGCTCTTTAAAGCAGAAACAATGAAATCTTTACTTATTTTTACTTATATGATACTTTGTATTCAAGTAACAGCCCTAACAACTTAACGTTATCACTAAGCTATCGTTCCTTTAAAGTACTATTTAATTAGTCGAGCCCCTAGATGAAATAAAAAGAAATGCTCCGAGCACGCGCAGAATGTAAAGCGCGCATTTGCTTTAAATATAACCCATGACAATGGCCAGTCATTCAACGGCTTAAACTAAGGAGACAAATCACGCCAGATTATATTTATTACGATCTAATTTTAAACTAATATGAAAATCTAATCTAATCTAATCTAATTTTATTGTTCCAGATTAGATTAACTTTTTTTAAACTAATCTCAAACTTGACATTTAAATTTGGAAAGCTTAATATAGAAATACAGATTGACGCACAAACAATAAATTTTTGGCATTCTAACCGTGGGTTCCTGAGACAAAAATCTAACTTTAAAACATCTTGATATCTCTGTTTTGTTAATGACAGTGATAATGATATGTTTTATATAGAAATATTGGTCTCAGAAACCAACGGTATGTTTCTTATTCGCGTTATTAAAACATTTCTAGCTATTAATATCACGAAGTTTCACACTTAAAAATAGAGAAAAAAAAATATTTTGTTGATCATGGAATTTCATTTGCTTTTTTTTAATGCCATCCCCTGCTCATTTATAAAGACTTTGGTTCGCTGGACCAATGTCGGGATCATAAGCCGACATTTCTGGTGCTTTACTAGAAGCTTAGTCTTTGTCAGTTTTATACCAGCACTTACGTTCCATGGTTTCTATTATCTGTGCGTGTTAAATCGATTTGAATGTTTCATGTACACTTAATAACTTATACTTTGACTTTCTTGTTTTTATTGTAATAGTTAAGATTAATAATTTTTTTAAATAGAACTTCATTATTATTCTCCAATGGGTATATAAGGAACCTAATTGGAAAGTATATAGTATTTTGTCTCGCCATAAGTATCTTTATTTGGAGGAATTTTACCTTACAAATGTTAAGATTGAAAAAGCTTGGAAGCTTTCATGTTTTGCCGATAGCTAATAAAATGTAAGTTCATCCATCACCTTCACACCAACAGACGCCTGCAAAACGAAAACAAAACACACCCTTCAACTCAAAATTCATTTACCTCAAACGTAGACAGTTACAGCCATCTTCAGAGAACCGATTAATTTATTATTTTAAAGCATCCCTTTTCGCGCATCCAATTTAAAATTTGACATCTTAAACAGTCTTAAATTACACATGAAATTATTTCATTAGGGCTGAAGCACCCGTGGGGCTAGCCTTCTTGTTATCTTGACGAAGTTTTTCGGTACCCAAAGATATAATCAACGCGTCAGTGTGGACACGCCCTAAGCGCGCCGCGTTAATAGGCAGATCCCGATATCGGCTCATTCTGTAAATCGTACAAAATTATTTTTCGATCTCTAACGTTAGCTGGCAATGTATTTTGAACTTTATACGTTGGTCATAAATGTCATTTTTAATTTAAATGGGTACTCATTCAAATGCGGCGCCAGTATGTATGATTTTGCTTAGGTTTTGTTTGTATGGTGCATTTGAATTGTTAACGATTAATGCGAGTGTTATGGTGACCGGTAATTTCTCATTTACTGCATCAGAAGAGCATTTTAATTGCGTGTTTTAATGTTTCGTTTATGTAAAGTTGAAATAACACAGCACGTGCTATACGTTTTATGATGCTTCAGGAATTAATTTGCGTTTGATATACAATTAGAATTGATACGATTTTATTTTCGCTTTCAATGGATTCATGACTTTTTTACTTTTGAAAAGATTAGTTTTGCAGTACTCCAATAAACATTATTCGGGCTTAATTATGCTTAACTAGCTGTAGCCCAGGACGCCGTCCGCGCAGTATTAAAAACAAACTGAATTAATAGCCTATGTGTTCTTCTAGACTATGCCCTATAGGCATGCAAAATTTCATCGGGATCATTTCAACCGTATTGGAGATACTCTCAAACAAACATCCATCCATCTAGTATTCGTATTTATAATATTAGTAATATCAACTGAATAGCAAAATGATATTACTGGCGCGATCTCCTTTACTTAAAAATTCTATTTTATTTGACCAAAAATAAAAAGGGACCGCGATACAAAATCTTATCCATATAAAATTTTCGATAGAATCGTTTAACAGAACATAAACGGTGGAGCCGGTATCGGTCAGCAATCTTTATATAGAGCAGTGAGGGAGCTACAAGCGAGCTACCGCCGCGCCGCGCCGCGCACCGAGATCCGAGTAATTGATAGGGATAATCGATTTTCATCACTGCGCTACCACAATAAAAGTGTGAGCGTTTATATGTGAAACCGTCAAAGAGTAAGCAACTAAAAGTTAGCAGTTGTCTCTAGTTGTTTGGACGTCAAGATAAAGTCATGTGTACCAACAACGAATAGTTTCGTAGTTAAAAACTGTGCGTTCGTAAAGGGATACAAATAAAACATAAACATGTAACACACTCTTCGGGAAAATCATACCTTATTTTTTATATAAGAGTAGGGGTTCGTCGACGCCCATGGATATCTGCAAGAGCTGTATTCTCAGAGATTTTTTTGATGTTTCCATCTCAATGTAAAAAAAGGCTGTACGAATATTTATACAATTACAGTCATTGATTGCATTATAATAAAATGAAAGGAAGTCTTACACTGGTTCAAAGAAAAATAACAGAGATGAGTCGATTATTATTACTCTTCACGGGGAAACTGTTCATTTCACACGGGATAATCTATTCGGTCCTCTAAGACAACTTAAAAAAATTGGAATGTTTTGTCCAGTCTGCGCCTCTTACTGTCGCATACTCTATGACCGGGTTGGCACGTTCGTGCGTGATTCTTTACCCCCGATGCGCTAGCGCCGTTCAATTTGCAGCTTTTGTTCGATGCCGCTATTGTCCAATTTAAGTTGATATGTTACAACAATTATAATCGCTCTTAACTGATTAATAATAAGGCCTTGTATCGAGTTTATAACAAGAAATGGATAGTGGTTCCTTGGAAGTTAAAATAACTAGTTGCGCCGAGATTGCCTTTCTTTTGACGTGTGTGTGTGAATGCAATTGCGAGTTTAGTTTAGCTGTGTTTCATTAGGAACGATGTTCTTAGTCCTTGTGCTAAACATGAACGAATATGTTTATATTAGCTGTCCCCCGCTACTTCATTCACGCGGAATAATAATAAAAAAAACCTTGATAAGTAGTGTTAGGAAGAAAACCCGATACTGTGCCGGTGTATCAGCGCAACACTAGCCTTATTAAAATATCAACGTTTATGTCCCCTCACTAATCAATCTGACACTTGACTTGGTAACGAAAGCGCGCATTTCGCTCTAAATGATTTCAACAAATGATGTCTAAAAGTAGCCAATGTGTTCTTCCCTCCGTCAAGATACGATGAGCCGTTCCCGAGATAGCTTAACAAACATCTATAATATTAGTAAGGTTGATTTTTTTTACATCCCTAAATAGTTGTATTCATCATCATCAGCTCACTATACGTCAACTAAGTTAAAGGTGAAGAGGCCATAGTCAACCACGCTGGCCAAGTGCGTGTTAGTTGAGGTCACACATATCTATGAATTTCTTCTCAGATATGTGCAGGTTACATCACGATGTTTTCTTTCACCGTAAGAACGTAAGATAAATGTACATATGTAAATCAAAAATCGAAACACACATTGATACATGGCGGGGATTCGAACCCAGGACCTGCAGATTGTAAGTCAAGTGCTTGACCCCTGAGCCGACGCTCTAATAGTTGTATTAGCTTCATGTAAATAAATATGTAATGTAGTCCTTTACTCAAAAGAGTAATTTAGCGCAAAAATTGCGCTAATGTAGTCAACATTTCTTACTATGGTATACTAAAATAAGATTGCACCGATCTTGTATTAAAAGTACAGATACCAAATTATAATACAGACTACAATTAGGTGAATGCATATAACTTATAAAGGATGTTTTAAAATACATCTTTATTAATGTAAAATATAGGCGTAAAGTTAAAATATTTTTAAGGAAGTAATTTCATGCAAAACACTTATTACTTTTTATAAAACTCTCGCGTACAAGCAATTTGTGTTAAAATTCGAGCGTTTAAGGAATTTTTATGCGTAACGTTTTAAAGAGACGGTAAAAGAAGACCTCCAATCTATTCATTAAAAACGAATTACTTTAAAGTATTACCACCTTACGTAAGTTGTTATTTCAAACTCCGAAGCTTCATAACGATATAAATCCTGCAACTTCGCGCACCTTAAATACAACGTGAAATCGTTTAAAATAATTATGGAACAATTTCAAAAGCAAAATCTCGCTCTTTACCTTGAAGGTGGGATCGGTGGAATGTCATTAAATTTTACGAGCCCTATATAAAGCAACATTTGCACTGAAGAACTAAGATATGCGTAAGATAAAGATGTTTCGATAATGTGAATAGAGAAAAGAGCATACTGAGGGTCTATCATGAAAAGTTGCGATATGACTTTTCGTAACATTATCGACATAATATGTCAAAATTTGTGATTTAGATTTGTCTTTCTACTTTACGACCGAAAACAGAATATAAGAATAGTAGTTGTCGCTCGCGACTCCTTCCGCTTGGAATTAAAGAAAAACCTTAATTAGTAGCCTATGTGTTCTTTTAAACTATGTTCTATATTTACCAAATTTCATGATCCATGTAGCCATTCTGAAGATACTTTATAACAAACATCCATCCATACATCTAAAGTTTCATATCTTAGTTTAATTTAAATTATATTCTCTCTTATTCATTTTATAAATATCTAACAAATGAACTTTGTTTTAATATAAAATAAGTTTCTTAATCTGAAAAAGCAATAGTTTCTTAATAAAGTGTACCACAAAACTTTAAGTAAAATGTTTACCTAAAGTCGGATAGTAAAGAGAGAGAACCTCGCTCGCCTTGACGAGTAAAAAGTAAAATAGTCAAATATTTTTGGTACGAAATTACAGGATGTTTCATAAAATTTGGTATAATAAATACATTCAATTCGGTTCGTTTTGTACCGCTTGTTGGTTATTTGTCGAATAAGAGAAATGGAACAAAGCCAAAATTTCGCATATTTCTCAAAACGAATACAAAAGGTACGATATTGGTACGTTGCCCAAAATTTTTGCTTCGCTGCTTCCCAACTGTTTCGTGCTTAATTATGCATGTGATGTTAATCTACTATGAATACAAAATGCTCTGAACATTCCTAAGTTTTGCTTTTCACAACATTATGTTTCAATGATTGTCGATATCTTAGTGCATATATTGGCTTCCTCTGGTCACACTTTTATATCAAGTTTATGTCTTTTTTTGTGTGTGTTTTCTTTATTTCTGTCTTTGAAATGATTGTATCTGAATTATTGCTGGAGGGTAGTGTTTTTCGCGTATATATTTATGTCTTTATGTATATGTGTATGTCAATTCGATACAGATCTCTTGTAATATAAAGGACTAAACCGATTTTAACTAGTGAAGTTCAAAAAACCTGACAAAGTCTGGTTAATGGTTTTTTTTTATCATAAGGTGGCAAACCAGCGAGCGGCCACCTAAAATCGTTGAAATAGCGAAGTGACCGTTGCCCATAGACATACGCAATTGCCTTTGCCTTTAATCGACGGAGGAGAGGATGCACAAAAAGAAAATATTTTCCTTCCCATGCATCCTTTCATCCGGAAATTCCACTTCCACTTCGCATCTTTTCCTTATAAGAAAAAGGGTGGGAAGGGAAAAAGGACTAAATTAGGCCTCCGGGACGCACACTTATCAAACGAAACGCGGAATTGCTTCCATTATTATAATTATTACAAATAGTGTTATCTATAATTTAGAAATCCTGAAACTTTTGAATGGAAATTTTATTCCTCTCTCTTTTTTCTCATATTTACATAGGAAGGGGAAATATTCTCTTTCTTTGCCTCCCCTAATCTGTCGATTATAGGTAGACAACACTTCTGCAATTTCTCCTCTTTCTTTTCCCGTTTTTGTACGTATAAAACTTTTCTGTTTGTTTTCCATGTTGACAGATGGCAGTAGTTACTCATCATTCAATGCGTTGTTTCTAGGATAAAAATTCTTGTGAATCCCACATATGTACATTTTATTATGCCGCAGGATAAACATTTAGTGCTATTAAATTTAATTATATCTCATGTATTATTTAAGTGCAATTGATGTCTTTGCGTAATAAGGTATATTTAAATAGTAATCATAAATGCAGTCCTATTAATGGTGAATAAGTTGTGTCAATTTTAAAAATGTTTGCAATAAACTGATATATAAACTCACTCCACCCAGTGAGCGACGGGCCGCGTCCGCGAAATAATACCAGTACTCATCCTGAAGAAGGGCCCCGATGGGCTCGAAACTAGTCGGTGCCGCCACCGGACGAATATACGTGAGTGTCTCACGAAAGTTTGAATAATTTAATGTTTGCAATAATAAAGTAAGGGAAAAGAAATAGAATACCAAGAATGACTTATAATAAACAGATAAAAGACAAAATGCATGTGTTGAATCAGAAGGTAAGTAGGATGGCACAAGAGGTCTGAAAATTGCTCCATCGATAAAGACACTATAGTAATTAAATTACAAATTGAATCTTACTAATATTATAAATGCGATTGTTTAGATGGATGACTGTATGCATGTTTATTATAAGATATCTCCAAAACGGTGCATCTTGCTGTAATTTGGTATAGATGTAGAAAAAACGAGTAGTCTAGAAGAACACATAGACTATTAACACGTTGAGCGCCACGTCAGCCATCGGTGGCTGACAGCGTGTAACATGGAACTATAAAATTTTACACTATTTTGAGTTAAAAATGTAAACTATTTTGTACTGAGATCGGAAACACCTTTAATACCAGTGCGTATAAGCGGCGCTCGTGGCCTGAACGGGATTGTCTCAGAAATACGCGTGGCGGTCAACGTGTTAAATAAGTTTTTCTAACTCCGCGCGAACGGAGTCTCGGGCGACCGATAGTTGTTAAATAAACACGATCACTTTCTCTTAATATAGCTCTACAATTTCTTTTCAGTTCTAATTTAGTAGTTGCAAAAATGATGTGTAAAATATTGTTAGTACTTATTTATATCTGAAGCGTCGGCTACAAAAAAGTTTACCTTTAAAAAGTTTTTAATACATTTTTTTAATAACAAATCTAGTAGTTACTACATCTGGCCAGTGTTATATCTTTTATTTTTTGTTACTTAAATTTAATATTTTTATTTATTTTGTTTCGTCAATTTAAGCATTACTTGGCGGTGGTTAAAATGTACATTGTAACGACCAAGCAAACCGCACACCATTAAAACGTCTCCATTACAATGTAACCGCACCGAGTGAGGTAACAGTGGGATACCTTTGACGGACACCGACTTAACTTCATGTGAAGTGGAATTATCATAAAGAAGTAAACAAAAAGTTCTTTGTATTTAATGTAATGTCTCTTTTACAAACAATGCATGTACACAAAATCTCGGTAAAAAAATTAAACAGTATAACATCGAGAATTTACTAAAAGCCTAAAAATAATCACATACGTCTTAGGTACAAGTACTATACCACTTTTCTTTTTTAATATGGGACGTTAATTAGATTAAAAATGTTAAAAAAGTATAGCACTAACCTAATCTGAGTAATTGAAATTGGCTATATTATACGGAATCACATGTTTAATATTATTTTTTTTAATTTACAAATATAATTTCGTTCCTTATAAAATATTTCGAGTTTTTTTTTATTATTTTTTTAAATAGCTATGTAGTAAGCAAGTAGCTACTTGAATTTTATGAGCATTATTAATACCTTTATATTAACTGATTTCTCTTCTCGTTCAATCATAGACAATATCTATGAATACTACAAAATTGCTTAGCTTAATGTTTACGCGCTACTTAAGAAAATGCCAAGTTAAATTTATTACAAATTAGCCCATAAAAGTCTTCTTCATTATCGTTGTTAAAGCGAAACTCTCCCTTGTCATCGTTTGTCATCGCAACTTATTATTTTTAGTAGTTAGACTGTCTACCTATATAGCTTCAGACCCACCTTCAAATTCAACGTAATAATTACCCAAAAACTTAATAAACTTTAATTATAAATATATATATCCAAACATTATCTACATCATCAAACTAACTGACAAACTTGTCTCAAAATATAAAAAGCGAGCTAGCCGCCACCTGAATTTGCCGAAATATCGAAGCGGTCGCTTCCTTTAGACATTTGCCTTTGCAGATGTGTTGAGTATCTTTAACCGACATAGAGAGGATATTTCCCCTTCCTATATGTCCCATGCACTTTCCTTCCCATCTCATCTCTATAAGAATAGAGTGGGAAGGGAAACAAGACAAAAATTAGCCTTTTAACAGATAACTTCGATTCGATTCATCTGCATAGTTTAGAAGTAATATACAGGATGTATGGTTATACTTCATCCATAGAAACAAACACTGAATATTAACAATTTAAAATAAAATCAATCGACAGTTGCCAAAAAAAAATCCTAAATACGTTATTCAGATCCACTTACAGCTATGACATCAATGGCATTTATAAATTTGAATCAGTTCGTTTTACAATTCCTATAAACATATTTGTTATGTAAAGATGTATCTACGATGCATGGTAATAAGTCGGCACCATTATTACCTATTCAATTCTCTGTTCATGTTAATGTCACTTGAGACAAGGACAAATAGACAGGAAACTGAATTAGGGATGGTTTATATTAAAAAATATAGCAACCTATCGATCCGTAGGTCCACCGGCCCAACGGCAAGTATCTAAACTTTAACAGTTCAAAGTGTTAAATATTGCTTACTAGGTGTCGTCCTGGACGGATTAAAATAACTTAAAGTAGCCCACGTGTTCTCATGACTATGTTCTACATCTATGCCCAATTTCAGCGAGATCCATGCAGCCGTTCTGCAGAGACCTTCTAACAAACATCCATCTAACTATCCAAACATTTGCAAGGGGTTAGAAGTTTTCATTTATGTAACTTTGGCACCATTTTAGTCAAAATTAAACTTTTTTTTATAAGAGAAGAGGTAAACGAGCAGCGGGAACAGAGGTGTTCATCGACGCCCATGGACATCAGCAATACCTGAGAGGAACCGCAAATGCGTTGCCGGCTTTTGAGATTTTGAAACTTTCCTGTAACGAAAGCAATGAAACGAAGGAAGGAATGGAGCTTGTACGTTAAATATTAAAAAAAAAAAATTCAAAATACCAAAGCACAAACCTTTGTTCAGGAAATGAAAGACAAAAAATTTTTATTGAATAAAGAGCTACATTGAAGACATCATGATATAAAGCAAGCCATTGTTTTCCGTACATCAAAAATAAATTAAATCGATAAGTCCCTGGACACATTATCAATCTCAGAAATCTGATTTAAGTTAAAGGATATATAAGTAACTTATCCCCAAAAATAGCGGCACTATCCGCTATCTGCTCTTAATGTAAATACAATAGATTCACCTGTCAATAAAACATTTTTTTTTAGTTCAGTAGTTTCTGAAGAACGAGCACATTTGACATCGGTTCATCGAATCAGAATTAAGTTTACAAATTTAAATTGTGCGGTCAAGAAACAGTAAGATTAACGAAAATCATACTTATTGTTAAGTAATAAGATATTATTAAGCTAGCAAGCATTTAAATATAGATTTTGTTTTATCACAACATTGATGAATCCCCATCCGGTTTAGGTAACAGTCGAATCTCGAAACTGACATAAACATGAATCGAATTTAAAATTTCAAATAGGATTTTGTTGTCGTCGTTCGCAAAAAGCGATCGTCCAAAATCAACAGGTTGAAGGCATTATGTATTCCGTATGTATGTAACATCGAAAAAGTTTGCAGTTTGCTTTTTTTCATAGCTGGCCATTCGTTTTACGTTGTTCAGACGATGATAATAAAAATTACAAACAAAGCTATCAAGATCTGTGATAAAGTTAAATTCGAGCGATACATTTTACGATATTTATTCGATTGTTCGCTTGTGCATTTTGAAGTTACACGCTTTTTGTCTTATGATCTGAGGAATCGCATCAATAATTCACAATATTCTGTTTATGTAGGTTTTAATTTTTTAATCAAACAGCTTTTTAACTCACCTTATCGATCAATTAACAACCGTCATCATCATTCTAATTTTATTACTCTTATAAATACGAATGTTCTGATGGATGGTTGTTTGATATTTCTAGTACGTTTCTCGCAGAAATTTCGCCTAGATGTAGAACATAATCTGGAAGAACAAATAGGCTACTTATTAACTTTTTATTCCGAGCTGACGGAGTCGCGGGCGACAGCTAGTAATATATAAATTGTTTAAATTAAATAGTTGCATAGCGCCGCATTGTTGACAGATGTTCATTCTAGTCACATACGATTGCACGTTAGTACAAGGGCCTTACCTTCACGAGGTCGAAGGCAATGAATACGATGTTAGAAGTTTTATAAATGTCAATTAATATTAACTTTAAGATTTTGTTTCGTCTTTTAATATTTAACACTTATTATCTGTAGTCGTCAAATCGATTTTAAAATTTGTTCTAGTTATGAATTACATTAATAAGACCTTAAGACATGACACGGAGATTTACAACCTATAGAAGCTGGAGTGAAAAAAAATAGTATTTATCGGGTAAGTAATTTTCTCTATCTTAAGGGCGCAGTGCATTACTTAATATTTAGGTCGTGGCCGCATGTGTGGTGCGGGAGATTCCTTGTTCACGCATGCCAAAGCGCTCGCACGCTACAACAATTGTCATTGGTCGTTAGGGTCCGCATGCGTTGGGCGGATAATACTTACTTTTTCATACCGCGTATACTTGTCAACTAAATTCCGCACAACGTTTGCTTTGAGCTGATCATTTTCATTAGTCGTTAGACAGCTTGCGGGGATTCCAGGCAAGTATAATGATTGAGTTATCGATTAATAAAAATTTTACCTTAAGTATAGCTTTAATATAATTACGTGGAGCTCCTCCGTTTTGAGCATTCCTTACAGCTCGGCCCACTAATGTTGAATGATGCGTTTACGTCCATATCACGATGCACATGTGACATTGTCCCAATTGTCCGTCCTTAGCCGTGACAATGTAACACATTCGCTTCTTTGTATGCACATTGCGGAACGCCTTGGCGATCGCCGTTTTTGAATTAATGTTATATAATTTGTAAATACAAATATCTTATTAATCAAAATGCAAATTTTCATAAGATTAAATAGCAAACGACCAGTAGAGATTGTGTCTTTTACCTAAAACACCTATGAGATTTTTTTGTGACTAGATTTTCACTATTTGCCTAAAAGATGCATTTAGAGCTTTAACTCGCTTGAGGTTGCCGACCGCAGATGGCGCTTAGCCTAAACCTTTAATAGTAAACGCCTGTGAGAATCTAACTACAGATTGATATTTCCATGACATTTCGTGTTTTAAATGCTCTTCGCAAGTAGCTACTGAAAGAGGAAAGGTAGGGAACTTTCTTCTTTTCTATTTCTGTCTCTTCTCGGGTTTCTGGTCAGTTATATTTGTCTACAAAGTTTATGCATCTTAAACACAAGATCAGTAGAACCTTTTTATCTTATATATAAAATTCACGTGTCACAATTTTCGTTACCATACTCCTCCGAAACGGCTTGACCGATTTTCATGAAATTTTGTAAGCATACTGTGAATCGGCCAACATCTATTTTTAATCCCGCGCGGACGGAGTCGCGGGCGACAGCTAGTATCATATAAAAATTGCATTTACTGCCTTGTAACATTCAGTCATGAAATTTTAATAAATTATTTTACCTTATAAATCCTAGTCGGCAAAGTTCAAGAACTTCTCTATCATAATATATTCAATCTTCCATCCAAATAGGGGATAAAAATGACTTCCTATACAATTTTATATTTAGAAATAAATTATGCAATAATTACAATCAAAATAAACCTCGATACTTCCTATTCTAGCTTTTATTCCACTTACAATACGGGCTAATTTTCTATATAGGTGTGTAACAATGCCAACTACAATGCGTGGGATGAGCATTTTTGTATAGTTAATTGTGTGCGGGTCGTCGCAGACTGCTAAGCAGACTTCGACCTTCACCTGACCTCTGTTTAGGAGTTATCGCCACCATAAACGGTGTAAACTTTTCCGCTCTACCATTTCCGTATTTGTTTTCGCTTATCGGAAGGTCGCTGTATCGACGAATTTTTCTAAAAAAGGTGTGTCAGATAAAGTATGAAGGATTATGACTATGAACAATAACAATTTCCTATTTTTAGGGTTCCGTACCTAGAAAGGAAAAAAAACGGAACCCTTATAGAATCACTTTGTTGTCCATCCGTCTGTCTGTCGAGACCTGTTATTTGTTTTAAATATAAAATTGATTTTAGTATATTATCCTTAAATTATTGGTAACTAGCTATCACCCGCGACTCCGTCGGCAAAGAATTAAAAAAACTCAATCAATAACTTATATGTTCTCTTGAATAAGGTCTACATCTAAGCCAAATTTCAGCAAGATCCATGAAACTGGGTTGAAATAAGGGTTGATTTTTTTTTACATCATAAGGTGGCAAACGAGCAAGCGGCCACCTGAAATCGCTGAAATAGCGAAGTGACCGTTGTCCATAGACATACGCAATTGTATATGCGTTGCCTACCTTTAATCGACGGAGGAGAGGATGCACAGAGAGAAAATATTTTCCCATTCCATGCGTCCTCTCATCCGGAAAGTCTACTTCCACTTCCCATCCTTTCCTTATAAGTAGGTGGGAAGGGAAAGAAGACTAAATTAGGCCTCCGGGACGCACACTCATCAGACGAAACACGGAATTGTTTCCACTCCACGCCTGTCTTCTGTGTGGTCGTGGTATGTCACCGGGCGAGCCGGGCTAATTCGTGCGAAGATGTTAAAGCGGGCTCTATCACTGTTAATACCGTACCTTAGATCTTTGTAGACTCTGTTACAATGTACAAATTAATCGAAACAATGAACAGCAGGAAACTGTTCTTTCATCGCCTGTTTCCTTAAATATTGTCAAAGCGAAAAAAATTGTAAAAGAAAACCCAATCGTTTCATGTTTGTTGCTTCTGTTTAATATTAAAAAAAAACATGTCACCTGTCAACCCTGACATAAATATACCTTTGACCCATTTCTGTCATTGCAACACTTTCTGAAGTAACGAAGGTAAAGTAATTCGCACATGTCACTTGACCAAAATGTATTTCATTTATTGTGCGTTTCTGCGACTGAAATCCCCGTTCAAAATATAGTTGTCTCTGTTTTGTTTAATAATAATGACAGAGATGACAATATGTTTAATAGAATTTTTGGGTTTAGAAATCAACGGTTAGGCAAATATTTTACGACTTGTTGATTTTCTAAAGATATTGATTTGCGAAAGTTTGGATGGATGAATGAATGTTTGTTTGAAGGTATCACCAGAACGGCTGAACGGATCTTCGTTGAATTTGACATAGAACAGTCTGGAAGAGTATTTAGGCTACTAATTATTTTTGTTTTTAATTTCGCGCGGACGGAGTCGCTGCCGACCGCTACTAATTAATAACATCTAGTAAGCTCTTACTTAGAAAGAACTTTAACAAATCAATTTTATATTTTAGTATATTTACAACGGCCCATTTAAAGTTTATTAGAGCCCCAATTATTGTATTATTAAGTTATTGGAAAGTATTTCTTATTCCAATATACTTCTACTTCTTCATCATCATCATCATCAGCTCACTATACGTCCCCACCGAGGGGCTCGATGCCTACTCTAAGTTAGGGGTGACTAGGCCATAGTCAACCACGCTGACCCACTGCAAGTTGGTTGACTTCACACATATCTTTGAATTTCTTCTCAGATATTTGCAGGTTGCATCACGATGTTTTCCTTCACCGTAAGAACGTCGGATAAATGTACATATGTAAATCGGAAATCGAAAAACACATTGGTACATGGCGGGATTCGAACCCAGGACCTGCAGATTGCAAGTCAAGCGTTAGACCACTGAGCCACCGACTACTTCTTCCTACTATTTAAATAGGAAATTACGAAGTATTAGTTAAATAATCTTAGCGCTATTACAAGGTCATAATAATGTCGAAATATTCATTTAACATTAACCGTACGAAATAAATTAATTAACAACCAACGAAAACACATTAAAAATTTGCATTTAGCACTTTGAAATATTCATACTTCCGTATATGTATGTGTCAAAATTTAAAAATTGTTATAAAAAACTTCTCATTACCTTGGAAATAAAACTGGTAGACCTTATTATGTGCCAATATTTTGTTTTTAAAAAATCTTCAATGTGGGACAAAGGCTCGCTCCACTTAGCTATGCACTTGGCCGACTAAATCACATGAGGTGTTTAGCTTAATGATGTAGGGATACCATGATTTTAGAATATTTTTTCGGGATAACTTAGATACTAAAATAGTGATTTATTGATGTAGATGTTGAAGCAGGATCAATGACTGGATTTCGTTTAGAGCTAATTAATACACAATTCAGTCTAAGGTAAACAAAGTTTGCCAATTTTATAGACTCAAAAGCAAAAGCAGCTCTAGCTTTGGAAATAGTGAAGAAGTGTTAGACGATGAGTCTGTCCGGCATTCTGTGAGAAAAAGAAATGATTTCTTAAAAAATGGATGTTAAAATGTAGTAATGCAATTAATACGTATTTGTCAAGTTGGGTACAGCTCCAAAACCGTGACAAATAAATGTAGCCATTGTAGTAATTTGTAACGAAAGCACTGTCGAGAAATTTCAATTGTGACCTTTACAAAAAATATGGTCACCCTACAAACAGCAGGTAGTAACTCATGGTTGACATTGCATAGAAATATTTCGATAATAGTCGTGCATTTATGTGTAAATGATATCCAGTTCCGCAACTCCTATCGCCGCTTATCGACCGAGGCTGCGCGGCGAACCTGACAATGAAAAATATAATTAGTGATGTTACTACGAGCTATCGACTATCGATAGTTTTGTTACAGCTAACTCTCAATTAAAATATAAGTTTTTATTTCTTAATTACTTAAATTCTATATTTTAAATATAAATTGTAATAATTTAAGATATACGTACTTTTTTAATTTTAAGCAACATTTTTATTGTTGTATAATAAGAGAAAATAGAAAAATAAAATTTTGTAATTTTTAATTTTCAACACAAGAAAAAAGGATTACTACTCTAATTTAATTACTGATTCATTCAATATTATTCCACCATTCTTCAAATAATTGCATTTTTTAATAATATGGTAATTAGATATAAAATAGCATTTTATTAAATGTTATATATAAAAAATAAATCTGGGCATTTAAAACTGACATTTGTTATTTTGTAGTTTATCGATAAGAATAGCGTTTCTCACTCTGGCTCATCACTATCAAGACATATAGGGGTCAGGCCTTCAAATGAACGAAGGAGGGTCATTTCGGTACAAATCATAGTTACCTTAAATATCCTTATGAAAAACGTAAGCGATGTAGTTGAGCGCGCACTTTGACACGAGTGGTTGCAACCCACTTTAGTGTTGTATATTATCGATATATTTTGTTTATCCTAGACCCAGTTAAAAAAGATAATATAAATACAATACATTCGAGTGTCATTATCAGATATTAAGTGATTGTCGAGAAAATGTGTCGTCTAATTGTGACCCTTTTATTATTTTTGTGTGCGAAGTTTGGACTTTGTTACGTTAATCGTAAGTACACAAAATATTTTTCAATTTTCATTGTTACAAAATGGTAATGGTTTCGAACTTTTAACGAACGTAGTTTACAAAGTATTATGTACGAGATTTTTTGTTTTATAACGGATTTAAAATTGGATACACAATTAATATTATTATATAGGAATAAAAGAAAATATAACAATTAATATTGACGATGATTTCTATTAATACTTCAAATATATTTAAAATATGCATATTTATTGTGCATAAAATTATATATATATATATATATAGTGCTTATAATTTCTTTTCATTGTTAAACAAGTGGAAAAAGACGAAGTTGGAAGCGACAGTGATCATTAAACGAAGCATTTTTTGTGTGCAAATTATTGAATTACTAAATAACGGAGTGGTCAGGGTTCAAAAGTTAAAAAACTGCGATCTTTTCACCAAGTTTGTTCAAATCTTACATAAAATATGTTGTCATGTTATCTTTCTAATATTATTAATTCGAATGTATGAAATGATGTTTATTAAAAAGTATCTCTAGCCATGTAGCCGTTACATGAATCTCGCTGAAATCTAGTATAGATGTAAAACATCGTCTGGAAAACAATTAAGCTATTTTTAATACTACTGGACGGAGTTGCGAGTGATAATTAGTTTTATTAAGACAACCAGCAGTAGCCCGCGAATTCGTCCGCGCGGAATTAATAATAAAACATAAAAGGTAGCCCGTCCGTATGTTCTTTCAGACTACATTCTACATGTGTGCCAAATTTTATTAAAAATCCGTTCAGGAGATACCTTCAAACAAACATCCATCCATACCAACATGCGGATTGATATTTTAGTGAGAAGTAAGATAGAAATGCAATACTAATAATTGTTCATCATATTGTCTAGTTGCTGATATAGAATGTGGGGTCCAAAGTGCTCGTCGGGGACGCATCGTGGGGGGCACGGAGAGCCTGCCTGGAGAGATCCCCTGGGCGGCCAGCGTGTGGAGGCAGGGTACACACCAGTGCGGAGCGACGGTCATTAACGACAGGTGGCTGTTGACTGCCGGACACTGTATTTGCAGGTAACATTATCTATACTAATATTATAAAGCGGAAGAGTTTGTCTGTTTGTTTGTACAAACGCGCTAATCTCAGTAACTACAGGTCCGATTTGAAAAATTCTTTTTTTGTTGGATAGTCCATTTATGAAGGGAGGCTTTAGGCTATATAACATTACGCTGCGACCAACAATTTTTTGTCAATTCCGCGCGGACGGAGTCGCGGGCGACAACTAGTTTTAAATATTGCTTCACTAGTTGTGGGTTTCTGAGACCAAAATCCGTATAAAACATATTGTTATCTCTGTTACGTTAAAGATTTTATGAACATATTTTGGTCTCAGAAATCAACGGTAGATGTAACATTGAATGTTACATTTATCACCAAAAAATTAAGACACTTTCACAATGGGTTTATTTTAGTTTAATTTAAATATTATTTAGAAAAAGATTGTTTTTCAAAGAGACCGAAAGAGATGGGACTACGTTTTTGTGTAGGTTATTGGGTGTAATTCCGAACGTTTGGTGGGTTTATGGTGATAAATTTACGACTATCCAATTTCTACACTAGTAACCACAATCCATACAAAAATTTTAAATACAAAGTCAATATTCATCTAAAGGCAGTACAAATAAATCAATGTCCTACAAAGCAAGATTTTTAAATCGTCGAATATAAATTCATATTATTCATTATCCATTTCGGTAACGGAATACAAAAAATCATTTCTTAAAAACAAAAGCTGTAATTATAAAAACAACTGAGCGTCGGTGGCTCAGGGGTCAAGCACTTGACTTGCAATCAGCAGGTGCTGAGTTCGAATCCCGCCATGTACCAATGTGTTTTTCGATTTTCATATGTACATTTATCCGATGTTCTTACGGTGAAGGAAAACATCGTGATGCAACCTGCACATATATCTCCGAAGAAATTCAAAGATATGTGTGAAGTCAACCAACCCGCACTTGCAGCGTGGTTGACTATGGCCTAATCACCCTTAACTTAGGGTAGGCTCCGTCCCTCGGTGGGGACGCATAGTGAGCTGACGATGATGATGAATTATAAAAAGGTTACATCGGAAGGTTAAGGTTATCCAAATAAATACGTATCAATTGAAAATCGAATACGAAATACGACATTGTCCTTGGCGTCCATTGAGGTCTGCGCCCACAATATTTGACCTTAGCACCACTGACCCACTGATATAAAAGCCATGAGCACGTTACTCATCATTATTGCCTTATTAACATAATAATCAATGAAGATATAATTTTTTAACAAAACAAACAACCGGATTAATTTGCATTTTATATACTCAGCTATAAGGAAAATTAACTCTTAGTTTTTTATGTTACTAATATTATAAATGCGAATGTTTAGATGGATGTTTGTTTGGAGATATCTCCAAAACGGGTCAACGGATCTCTATGAAATTTGACATAGATGTAGAACATACTCTGAAAGAATACATAGACAACTTATTAAGTTTTTTTTTTAATCCGGTCGGACTAAGTCTCTCGACAGATAGTATTGAATAATTTTTAAACGAATTATTATTACAAAATGTTATATTAAGTTTCGAACCAAAACCATTCAAAAACAAAAGAAAATTTTATAAACAGTAGCAAGTTCAAAGCATTGTCTTACTGAACATATTTATTATTTCTTAAGTTCTTTAGTTTAGGTATTGTAACCGTTTTTATAAAACGCTATAAATCTTCCACAAAACAATTCGTATCGTTTTTTACTAGACTATTAATATAGAATCTGTCTCGGTAAGATCATTTAAAGAATTTTTGGTTGCGTTCGTGAATTTTAATTTACTTGAACAAAAGGCTTGAGATAGACAGTTTACAAAAAAGAATATCAAACTAAAAGAACATAAAAAATATTAATTTGACATGAAACTTATTCAAGATTAATAACCTGTCAGTTTTAGGTACAGACTTATGTCTAATTCTCGCAAATGAAGGAGAATGATGATTACTTTCTAAAGGATTAAATAAACTTGAGCAATGCCGGGCACAATAGTAGTCAATAAGGGTTTTAGATCTCCTCGCTTCCTAATTAGGGAGCCCTATGCGAGATTCTAGGGCGCCTTCTTTTTTTACCATTCCTTTGGAGGTTAGGTTACGTCAACATTGTAGTGTCAGATTCGCAGACTTGTGGCGCCCTCTTTCTGTCAAGCGCACTAGACGGTCGCCCAAACGCACCCTAACGCCGGCCCTGGTTAATCATAATGTTCAGCAAACTAATTGTGTTGCATATAATATGAACAGAATCCTATTGCTGTAATCCGCCTAAGATATTAATAATTGTCTTGTAGTCCTATACTATACGGCTTACAGTTTGGAATACTCAGGTTTATACCGACCATACAAGTATTTTGAAGATTTATCAGAAAAACGCAATTTGTGAGCCTATAATTGTTAATTAAAATCTTCTTACTAATATAATAAATGTTGATGGATAGGCGGATGGATGTTTATATGCACAGATGTAGAGCATAATCTGGAAGAACACATAGGCTACTAATTAAGTTTTTTAATTCAGCTCGGCCGGAGTCGCGGGGGACAGCTTGTTTTATATAATGTGCTTTCGGAAAAATGTTTAGAAGATAAGGTGATAGTTTTCTACGTGTGAAGTGTAAAATTTCTGTTCTTTTCAGTGTATTCGATGAGTTTTACAAGTCGAAACAACTGACAGTCGTCGCGGGATACACCGACATCTCGTACAACGATGTTAATCAGCCGCTATCAAGAATTATTCCACACCCTGAATACAGGTAAGTATTGTAGAAATATAAGTTAAAAACTCGAAATGAGTATGCGGACAGGGAGACAAAGTGGTTATAAACACCATTTATTGTTTAAAAAAAACATCTGACCTTGACAATCAGGGCAAGAATCGTTTGGACGTTTCGTACGTACAGTGAGAGGCGACGTAAAGCAGTAACCAATATCCACATACAAATATTTGTGTAATTATGTGAATTATTGCATGTTACAGATGTAATAGAAAATCCAACGACGTAGCTCTACTGAAAACGGCCAGACAATTGATTTGGAACAGCGATCTCAGACCGGCGTGTCTGCCGCAAGCTTCGTCTTCCGACTTCAGTGGTACACCAGCTGTGGTAGCAGGATGGGGATTTACTAATGAAGATAGGGGTATAGGTATGAATAAACTTAAGTGTGCAAACTCCATTAGTTAGCTTTTGTTTTGATATTTTTACTAATTGTTTTAAGAAATTTTCATATTAATTTGAATTAAATCGATTTGGCAAACAGCTTCAATTATACATTTAAAGGAGTTATAAAATCGATTTTTAATTATGGAATCACTTTATATATTTCTCCTTAAATTGTAGAGCAAAATATATTTCAATACTCAACAATGATAGTTGATAGTATACAGGATGTTACAGGTGATGTAGTTAATTACATTATAATGAATTTTTACAGGATGTTACATTGTCCGAATTACGTAAAACTACTATTTATTCTATGTTTGATAACTTTCTTAAAAGTAGAGCTATTGAAATTGATACTTGTTGTAGTTGAACATTTACATTTCCAGGATCAAGACCTAATGTTCTGCAGAAGACTGATGTATTCGTGGTAACCAACGATGAATGTAACAATTGGTATGAATCACAGGGCAGTAAGATTAAGATCATATCGACTCAAATGTGTGCGGGACATGAACAAGGAGGAAGGGATTCCTGCTGGGTAATATAAGATTTACTACCGCTATTAAAATAACTAGTAAAATAGACCGGTGTCATCAAGAATATTCGTATCTACTAAACATCCTATCATTACAAATCGTAACGTAATAGCTGTCGCCTACGACTTCCGTATCGCGGAATTGAAAAAAAACTTATATAAGTAGCTTATGTGTTCTTCCAGACTATGTTCTACATCTATGCCAAATTTCAGCGAGATCCATATAGCCGTTCTCAAGATACCTTGAAACATCCATCCATCCATCTAAATATTCGCATAGATAATATTAGTAAGATAAGTAAAAAGAAACAATAGACGGAAGAAGGCAAGGATAGGGTAAAAATTATTATAGTTTTTAAGCAAAATTTTGTTACTGTACGGCTAAGAATTTGGGGTCATTGTTGTTTTGGAATCGATGTTACATTTGAATTATAGAAAACTAATTGGTTTACAGGCTGACAGTGGCGGTCCCCTTATGGTGCGAGGTAACAAAGGTCATTCCATGGTTGTAGGAGTGGTATCAACAGGAAGTGGATGTGCTCGAGCTAAGATGCCTGGTATTTATACCAGAGTCTCCAGATATACGGATTGGATTGTAGACAATGTTAACAATGATAATTCAAGATCTATCTTCAGTTTATTCTCTAGAAGAGGATGAATAAGGGATGAAATATTATTGAATTTATTTAGTTTGGTTAAGTTTACTGTTATTTTTATTGTTACATAGGTTTAGTATAACGACAAAGATTTAACTGTGATAGTAAAAAAATGTAAGTGTAGTAAATTATGTTCGGGTTGATAAAATTGGAGATAAATTATTTGAGTTTAAACATGTCCTATTTAATAAATTCAAAACAAATAATTAAAATTAAGTAAATGATGATGAAACGTCGGCGTCGGTAATCTGCAGCTCCTGGTTTCAAATCCTGCCAAGTACCAATGTGCTTTTCGATTTTTATATGTACATTTATCCGACGTTCTTATGGTGAAGGAAAACATCGTGATGCAACCTGCATATATCTGCGAAAAAATTCAAAGATATGTGTGAAGTCAACCCGCACTGGTGGGGACGTCTAGTGAGCTGATAACGATGAAATGATGATAACGTTACATATGTTATATGTTTTTATCTTGACTGATTTCACTTATATGAATTTTTGCATGTCTTTCCAAACATTTTTGATGTTAATAAGTCTAAGTAAATTAGTTGTAATTTATAACATTGCCTAATAAACTATTTTACAAAGATATGCCTTTTTCTTTGCAATATTTTTCGAAGTCCTTCTTACTTTCTTCTATTACGTCATATAGTTTTCTTCCTGATGTTTCTTCCATATCATCTTTTAATACTTCTAAAGCGCGTTCAATACAAACTTTAGCTTCAAGAAGTAATGATTTAATTTCTTCAGCAGTTTTAAAGCTACCATCACTTTTGACCTTTTTTGCTTTTAGGATTAGAGCGGAGTGCAATTCATGTTGCAACACCGAACTATATAAACTCAATCTAGCGTTCCCTGGGTCTAAAGTAGTCGTAATTTGAATAAGATCTTTGCACATTTTAATCTTCTTATCTAAAATTTCCTCTGACATATAACTTGGTTGTCTCCCATAGAGCTGAACTAAAGAATGTTTCAAAGAATACAAATGATAATGATTCGGATGTAAGAATGTTGATAATCTACAAAGGAGGTTCTCCAACATCGGAACTGATCCACCCATCATCAGTACACCGTCTACTTCTTCACCCATTTGAGATATCAGCATATTTATTTGTGAATTATTCACTTTGACAGGACATTCACTACAAGCCCATTCAGTATCATCGTCTAAAGGATTTTGCGGTAAATGCACCCCATTACAAGATTTATTTCCATCACCAAAACATTTCATAGCACTTAAATATGTACCTAATTCAGTCGGGTCGCTACATCTTGGACATTTGCAAGAGAAATATTTGGTATCCTTCAAATGTTGTCTCCTAGCTTCTGTTCCCCATAACGCGTGGCTATACATCGTTGTGATATGTTCATCTTTCATTATAGGAATAACGACTTTAACAGTTATTTTATATGAATCATTTTTGTCTGCGCTTGATTGGTTAAATGTATGTTTCGTGTTCGGAATACAACTGTGCTCTAAGATGCAAGTATTAGCGTATAAAGCTTGAAGTTCTGCGCCTTCGGGTAAACGTATTTCTAACGCATTCGTATCAATAATGCCACAGATTCTATGAATTAGTTTTTTAGAAATATCTGTTAAATACTTATCTTTGATATTTTTATCTAATTTATTAATAAAATTCTCAAGTAGATATTCAACGATGAATTCATTGGCTTCTCTGAAAAGAATAAAATGATGTTATGACCAACTTTTAGGTAACCATGTTAATAGACTATATTAAATGGTACTAATATTAAGACAATTACGACCTTAATTATGGCAACCTGCTAGCCGATTTACATCACAATCACCAAGAAACAAATATGAAATTATACCTAGACTAGCTGTCGCCCGCGACTCCATCCGAGCGGAAATAAAAAAAAACCTTATTAGTAGCAGTTTAGCCGGATCCATTCAGCCATTCGGCAGATACCTTCAAACAAACATCCGTCCTTCTATCCATGTGAACATTCGCATTTGTTATACTAGTATGATTTATTTTGTCTACATTTACCTTTCTGTTAGGATTCTGTAGTCAATTTTCGACTAGAGCACACAAAATGTAAAAAAAAAATTATGAATGTAACTTACTCGTAAGCTTCAGTACCAGGACCCCTGCACTCCATATGCGATTGCATATCCAATACGCTTTTCCACTTCTCAGGCTCAGTATTTAGTAGAAGTATACATCTCAATGGTAGTAAAGCATCGTGCCTGAAAAATAACAAATATCTTACTAATATTATAAATGCAAACGTTAACAATGATACATTAATGGATAGATGTTTGTGTGAAGTTATCTCCAGAACGACTCAACAGATATCGCTGAAATTCGGCATATATGTAGAACATAGTTTGGAAGAACACATAGGCTACTAATGAATTCCTTAAAACAGCGCGGACGGCGTCGCGGGTGATAGTAAGTATACTCTACTACATTTTACTTTATTTTAAATGCAATTCATGTGACCTTTACCTGTAGTAATCAGCCATATTATCAAGTACACAATCGGGGCGAGTACTTAGAACGGCACACTCAACCCCGTGATGTCGGGGGTCAACTAAACCTGGACAGTTACCGCTGCACACTGGCCAGCCGCATCTGGAAATGATTAAACAAATATATTATATTGTTAGTTACATTCTAAGACATACGCTGGAACCTTACAAATATGCACAAAGCCGTACTCCCGTACAATTACTTTTTACTAAAACAATATTAGTTTGACAGACCTACGTGGATCTTTAACAATCATTTAGAGATCTTTAGTTCGTGGGAATTAAAGTAAATTTTCTTTACTAATCACTCTCAATATAATCAGAACACAGAACGAGCTCAATTTTCTAGAAATAAAAGTATAAAACTCGGTACTTTTATTTCTATGAACGTGTACAGCATAAAATTCTAAGTACAATCCCGATTTACGGAGTTAAGTTGTTATTATCGTCTTAAGGACAAAAAAAAATAGGATAGGATAGTTCAGTGTGAATTATTCTCTCGCGTCTTCCGCAGCGAGCCAACGGCCAAAGAGAGCGAGGTGTAGTGTAGACGAGCGTGTTTAGTACAGTTCATAAAAATACGTTACTTAGCACATCTTTCTCCAATGTCTGTGAATACAGGCTTATAACAGCCAACGCAAGGCATCTGCGCTTCCGGATCAAGCATTGCTTTTGGTGCGAAGACCAGCGGCCTTTCGGTCAAGACCAGATCCCCGGGCTGCAGGTCTCTGGTCGCGACCATATATCGTCCTAGTTCATCTGAACTCGCTACCTGGAATGGCAAAAAGTTTTAACATTTAATATCGGATTATTTTTTTATTAATATCATAAATGCGAATATTTGGATGTATGGATAAATGTTTTTTACAAAGTAAATTTAGCATAGATCATGAACGTAGTCTGGAAGAACACGTAGGCTACTAATTTTCTTTTAATTCCGCATGGACGGACTCGCGGGCGACATCTAGTATTATAAAAGAAGTTAACTTGTATGATTCTAGATTAATGATTTTACTATTTTAACGCCACCTGTTCACAAGTTACAGATAAAAAGCACTCTTCCAAGCTCCAGACTGGTAATCCAGAAATTTAATTTGATGTAACAAAATTCCGCTAGATGGCATTGTTACAAAAATTACCTTGTACGGTGTTGTAGAATTGTCATTTTGCCCCATGATTCTGAAATGAATTTTAATAACATTTTCAATATAGTATTTACATTAGCTTTATTACCAACGCTAGTAATAAATCTTATCAATGTTAGAGTAGAGTACAGCAATGTTACGCGTAATCGACTTGTCATATAAGTAATTCATGTAAACAAATATTTAATTTTGTTGATTTATATTTATACACTAATTTATAGAGAAATAAAATAGATCGCTACCTACTTCATTTCCAAGAGTTTCATTAAAGCACTTAGGCTTTAACCCTCTAGAAATCAGTGCTTCAAAAACATATTACCTTAAACATATATGTTCCTTTTACCGCTGATATAAGAGATAAAAATTATATCTTAAAAAATAAATAACAAAAAGCTCATACTGGGAGCAGTTGTACTGATACATGTACTTTGTAATCATATTGATTTCCATAATATCACCGGCGTTGAAAGGGTTAAAATACGTGTTTAACTAAACAGTACCCAACTGTATTATTTGGTTTACAGTTGTTTTAACATACATACTAACTTTTATAATTTGACGATTGATTTTAATAACTTAGTCACAAATTTCAATACAGTTAGTTCAATATATTCTCGCAAATAAAAAAAAAAATTCCATTACTTTATATGAAAATCCTCCCTAATCATATAATACATATGTGTATACATATATATTTATGAGTTAGTTATGTAAATTGTATGTGTTGCAAATCACATTTTCTTTGAAATCGGTTAGTGGGATACGGCGTTCTATTCTCGTACCATACGCAAATAATCTTATAACCGTGTCTTTAATTCGATTCGATACTTTACAGGTTAATCCTATGATTACTATTAATGTTATAATGTTCCTTCTATGTTATTAGTAACGTTTTGGATTGATTTCTTCGAGTTAAAGTTTTATCTTAAATATCTTGGGTTGGGTTAGTTTTACATACGTGTATTATTTATAAAATAAATACGTAATTTCATGAACAAATTTTAAAAGAATACAACAATCCTGGGAATTATTAATTTAAATGTCGAATAATTATGTAATATGAATATTTTAAACTTTTAACCATAGCTTGTAACACGACAAATTAATTTTCTCTTAAAAACCTCTTTACTTACCAACCTTATTTAATTTTGAAAAAACAACGCGCTTAAAACACACACACTCACAAAAACACACCTTAATTTTTTTCCACACGTGGATTTTTCACTGTTAAGTTTTCTTTGAACATATGAGCGTACTAACCGACCGAGTCTTCACGACTGGGTGCTTGAGTCCAGCGACTTACGTAATTGGTATAAATCTGTCCACATTACATGCATATGTTATATTCGTAACATAAAAATGTCAGAGATTTAAGCCTGGAGCTATTGATCTAGATATTTCTTGAATTAAATAAACTTTTTTTTCCTGGGTTACCGATCGTCACTTTCGAGTATTGCCCGTATGATAGGAGGGTAATTATTAGGGTTCCGTACCTCATAGGAAAAAAACGAAACCCTTATAGGATCACCTTGTTGTCCATCCGTCTGTCTGTCAAGACCCTTTTTTAACTGATTTTCAATATGCGTCCGTTTTTATTGGAATTCAATGTAGTATTGGTCTCGGGCCGATACTAACGGTTAAAACAAAATTCTAATTTAGTTTCCTCTCTATAATGATGTAAAATAAAAATAACGATATTCTCTGGCATTAGTTACTGACGATATCTAACAAAATTTAATGAAACTGCCACACGATTAAATATACAACAAGAAACAATCATATTTTAAAAGGAAAGCAGCTGCGACGTAAAAGAATTCATTAGGTTTTTTATTTAAACGATTAAACGACACTATCGCATTTCAATTTGTACGTTTTAAAATTCTTCAAGACAATTTGAATTCTCCTAACGATGTTGAAACCGGTAATCCGTCCGAGAACACATTACAGTTTGTTATTACAAAAGAGCCGTGGTTTGCAGTTTTTCATTTTGTTGGCACATCTCCCAAATGTTTAGTTGCGTAGAGATAATTATATGTATCTATTTTGGACGAGTATTGTGTTGGGACCGGGCCGGATCGGGCGTGCCTAGCGTCTTCGAGTGACAGATGCAAAAAAACAAAAATGGAATCTAAAAGGGAACTACCAACTTGTGATGTCTGCCAACAGCCAGCGAACCAGACATGCGGCGGCTGCAAACAGGTCTATTACTGCTCCAGGTCGCACCAGAAACAAGGATGGAAAGACGGACACAAGACGAAATGTTGCCCATTCAAAATTCAATTCACCTCCGCCTTAGGCAGACATATGATAGCTACTAGAGATATCAAGCAGGGAGAAATTATCCTTAAAGAGAAACCAGCGGTGACCGGCCCCAGAATGGCCAGCACAGCGCATTGTTTATCTTGCGCAAAGAAATTGCAACCAAGTATGATAGAAGAAAACTTAGATTACTACAAATGTCCATTATGCAATTGGCCCATGTGTAGCCTAGAATGTGCAAAAGATGAGGTTCATAAAAATGAATGTAAGGCTATGACAGGTAAAGGCTATAAGAGTAGTATAAAATATGATAGCCCGGAAAAAGCCGAAGCAGCATATTGTGTGATTGCACCACTTAGAGTTTTGTTAATGAAGGAATCAAATCCTAAACAATTTGACAATATAATGAATCTGGAATCACATTTAGATAAACGTATTAATACACACTTGTACAATGTGTTAAAAATTAATCTAGTAGCTTTCATTAAGAACGTTATTGGATTGCCTTTCAAGGACGAGACGATTCTACAAGTTGCATCCATTTTTGACACAAACTCTTTTGATGTCAGATCTCCGGACGGTAGTAAGAGATTTAGAGCCATATATGTTACAGCTTCGATGATGAACCATCATTGCAGACCTAATACTCGTCATATTTTCGTGGGTAAAGATTACAATATAGTGCTTTTAGCAACAGTACCCATAGCTAAAGGTGAGCTCATAACAGCTACATACACTCAATCTTTATGGGGGACGCTAGATAGAAGAAAACATTTAAAACAAACTAAATGTTTTGATTGTGAGTGTGAAAGATGTGGAGATCCAACTGAATTTGGTACTTATTTAGGTAACATATACTGTTCACTTTGCAATGGACTATTCAATGATAACGGTTTATCTACGGGAGCAATGCTTGTATCCACGAATACATTTGATGAAACCGCACCATGGAAATGCGAGAAATGTGACCATTATATTCAAAGCCGACAAATGTTTTGGGGAAATAATGCATTGAAACAAGATTTAAATAAGCTTAATAAAAGTGGACCACAGGAACTAGAGGAGTTTATAGAGAAATACAAATTAACTTTGCACCCAAGAAACCATTTGATAGTTCAAGCGAAATTAGCTTTGGCGCAAATTTATGGAAACTATGAAGGATACACATTACCAGGTATTTGATTCAATTCTAAATTAATTTTACGTACGCAAATGATTTATAGAGCTTTTACATTTAGTCCCATGTTTCAGAACTCCCGAACGATTTGTTGAATCGCAAAATAGAAATCTGTCACGAACTGCTAGAATTAGCAGATAAGTTGGAACCTGGATGGACAAGATTTCGTGGTACGATTCTTTTGGAGCTTCAAGCAGCTATGTCAATGCAGACGAAGAGAGAATTTGAAGATCAAAAATTAACAAAAACTGGAGCACAGGTCAATTGTCATTTCTTTTTTCATAGATGTTCCATAACAATCACTTACCAAAGTCTTGAGTCGTTCGAAAACGGTTTACGTGAATAATTGACTTGATGCCAAATTAGTATGTACTTGTCTAGGATTATAAAATTTGTATTTCAAGACATCGCCCTAGTTGATATTTATAACCACACATGTGACGTCATCAAACTATTAATGAATTAACCATTTTAACGAAACATAGACAACATCTTTTCTTACAGGACCAGCTAATGCAAAGTATGGCTTTACTACAGGAGGCGACGAACATATTGAGAGTAGAGCCACATATGGTTGAGACATTGGAAGCAAAAGTCAAAGAACTCTCAAATCAATTGGATACAGCTAACAGTTTTCCCGAATGACACCGTCTATTAAAAACTAATTTAAGTATTAATTTATTTTGTAAAAACAGAAGACATATTTAACATATTGGGAAGTTGAAAGTAGGTAACATGACTACAGAAGCTAAGAAGATTAAATAAAGCAAAAACAGACTATGCGTTAAACAAATAAAAATATATCTTATTATCAAATAAGTTATCCAGACTTAAAAACTACTTTAAGTATCTCAAGATAAATATTAAATATATTTTTCATTATATTAACCATTCCTAATGCATAAATAAAAGTCTTTATTAATTATCCAAGCATTTTAATAACATGAAGCAATTTTCCCTTAAAAAAATATATTTTCCTATCCTATAATCTCTTTAATGTAAATTTGTAGAGTTCTCTGTATTTTATTGAAGTGCCTTTCAACCTGAAATAATGTATTTTTCTATATGTTGTCTACTTTGATTGGTGTGATTTTAGTTGGTTTCGTTGTGACTTCTTCAACTTTCGGCACACTGAGTTCAACAGCGTCTCTATTTATGTGAAGTATGTTCTTGATCACTCGCGTTATCTTCTTATTTGGACAAGGACTGGTTTCTATCACGAAAATCTTTGCCATATTCTTGTCTGGCGGTGGTCCTTTCTTTGTGTTAAACTGAAAATATATAAATAATGAGTATAATAAACCTTTCAGAAAAAATCAATGGATGAAAGACCTTATTAGAGTTTGTCGTAAAGTCGAAACTTTAATTATTTGAATGATTTTCTTTTTCTTTTCTCTTTACTTTCAAATTCCAGAATTTTGCCCAATTTTTTTAATTTGTGCATGGCAATGATACTGGCTGGTCTCCAGCTGTGATTTGCTAAAGCTTCGTTACAGATTTTGAAATACTAACCATAGAACACGTGCAACACCAAGAACTGAATCTGAACCAAGCAACACCTTCAGTCCTGTCCATAGCCCTTCGGAATCTAAGGTTGGTAAAACCGTAGATAAGAGGATTTATAGCGCAGTTCACGTATATCAGATAGTTTGCAACAAACCACATAATGTTGTAGGCACCTTCGACCTAAGTATGAAAAAGGGAATGAAGACCAATTTAAATCATAAAACAATTACTACATAATTCAGATAATATTAACAGCATTCTAGACGGAGAAACTTGTGAAAGAACTAATAGCATGTAAAATAAATGGATGATGTCGTTGCGTAATTGGGAAACAACAGATTATGCTGAACTTTACACCTAATTTTTTAAATAATTCTGGATCTTTGTATACTTACGGCATTAATCTCCAGCGTTAAATTATTCCTCCAATAGACCAGTACCGTGTAGGGGATTCTGCAGAACGCGGCTGCGAGCAGCACACAGGCTGTTATCTTCATTGCCCTACCCTTGGCTCTGCTAACCACCTGACCTCCTCCGTTAGACGATAGTTTCCGAGCACTCCATTCCAAGCGCCATATTATTGTACCATACTGAAATGATGATAGCACAAAAGTAGAATGAATTAAGCAGATGTGTTTAATTGTGAAACGGACTTTTAAATTTTACTCACCGTTACAATCATCAGTCCTAATGGAAGCCAGACTAAAAGAATTGTAATGAAATGCCAGTAAATACTTAGAACTTTGACATCTTCCGCGCAGTACATCTCCAAGTAGTCCAGCCACTGCCGTTCCTAAAAATTGTTAATTTAAACACAATTCTTAGCAGAAATGTTGCTAAGTTTTTATTTTACATATCATAAGGTGGCAAAAGAGTGAGCGGCCACCTGAAATCGCTAAAATAGCGAAGCGATCCTCGTCGCACACAAACGCAATTGCAGATGCGTTGCCTTTAATCGACCGAGGACGGTATGCACAGAAAGTGAATATACATGTGTCCCCTCATCCGGAAAATCCACTTCCACTTCTCATCCTTTTCCTATAAGAAAAAGGTTGGAAGGACTAAAATAAGGCCCCCGGGGTGACAATTATTTTTACTTACCATAAATTCTCTCTTCACACTCCAAGGCAGTGACAGTGCGATTGCTATAAACCAAGTTGCAAAGATCAGCTTTGGAGCAACTGACTTGGTAACTCTCGCTTCAGAGTTGAGAGCGGCCGCGGCCAATCTGTCGTAGGAGACTAATATCACTGCTCCCACACTAGCTAGGAGAAAAGTCGCTGAAGGAAACATGATAAGAAATTTATTGTCTCCAGTAAACATGAGTTGGATACCATAAGATTTCAACTTCTTCCATATCTAAATAATAATCTGACTAATATTATAAATGCGAATGTTTAGATGCATGGATGTTTGTATAAAGATATATCCAGAACAGCTCAATGGAACTCTATGAAATTTGGCATTAATGTAGAACATTTATTTTTCTAACAGCTAGTCATAAAAAGAAAACGCTGTAACACTGAAAAAACATTAGCTATGATAATTATACCTTGTAGAAATCCTTCGAATTTGCACCCGAAATTCCTTAAAACGAAATGCTGATAGAAATCTCTGACCAGCATGAACCAAGGGCATAATATCAAGGTCAAAAGATCCACTAAGGCCAGATTTCCCACGAGATAATTACTGGCAGTCCAGAGCCATCTATTTTTAATGAGGATGATGAGAATTATGGAATTGAGGAAGATACCCATAATGCCAACAACAACCATTGCAGATGCTTTGACAGTCACTTCTCTTGTTGATTTCCGATGCCATAGTACATTGGGAAATGGATACTGTGATGTATCGATCTGAAAGAAGCACTTAATATGGGTTGTTGAGACCAAAATCCTTGTTTGTAACATAATGCTACCTCTGTTTTATCAAGGACATGTTAAATATAGAGATTTCGGTCCCCGAAACCCACCTCTGGTTATTGTTATGGGAGGTTTGATTACCTAAGGTACGGAATTGCTAGAACTTTATAAAGAATTCGTGGTAGAGTATGAGCAACCAAAGTTTAGACTTATTGTAGAAAACAAAGGCCATCTTTGAATACGACCTTCTTGAGTTGAAAAATTCAAAGACTCTACCAGAAAAGGTAATTAAAATTTATTGCATATCAAACAGAACTATACTCACATCGTCCAAATAATCAGCTGTCCAATTCGTACCATATCTTAAAAACATTTCATCATAGTCACTATTGTTATCCATGACAAAAAAGCTATCATTGAAATACACATGAATTTATTTAACTCTAACTTGTAGTATGAAGAATCTAGTTTGAACTGTGCTACCTTAAATCTGTACTTTCACACTGAATGAACACAAAGTAAAAGATTTTGTACGTTGTACAATGTTTAGTTCAAAATGAATATTTTCGTAAAAGCTCTCCAGATAAGCTTAATGTACGGTAGTCCATTATACAGAAAGCTTTTATCAAGATAATATTGAAGTACTGATATATTGAAGGTCAATGATACATCGCCAATGTACTAAATGAGTATTTTTTTTATTAATGGAATATAATACAATTTTCATTCATTACTTATAGACATTATCACTTAATGCCTAGATATGGCAACTCTATCGGTTCATTCAACCCGCCAATTATATGTGACGTATTTATTTTGTTTTTATTAATTAATTTTCTATTTTATTATAACACTAGCGGACCCGACAGACGTTGTCCTGTCTACACGTCTTTAATTCGAATATTATTTAAAATTTGACACTGCGATGGTAGCGCCATCTGTCGGATCCAATGTAAAACATTCCAAAATCAACAACTAATAATAATAAATTAAAAATTAATTAAAAAAACATTGTCCAGCGGACAAAATTGTGAATCTAAACCATTCCCAGATCCCTTGAACACACACAAAAAAAATCATCAAAATCGGTTCAGCCGTTTGAGAGAAGTTCAGTGACATACACACGCACAAGAATTATATATATAAAGATTTTCACTATAAGACTACCAGTGAAAGTAACATTCGATTACTATTTTTGTCGTATATGTAGGTAAATATTATTTACGTATATTTTTACATTGTATTGTATATAATACGTCCATAGCATACAATTATTTTCAATGCATAGATGTTAAAAAAATTAGTTATACAATATTGTGATGTGAACTCAGCGTGAGCTTTTAAATGTTGTTCAGTAATTTGTTACAGTGACATCTAGTTGGAAGAACCAAAACTATTTATCCGTTATTTTGAGCTTGAATACAGAATAGGTCTATCCTTGGCTTAGTAGTTAAATATTTAAAATAAAGATGGCGTTATAATTTTTCAACTGTTGACAAGTTGAAAAAAATTTCCGCTTTGTTTTGGACGTTTTGTGAACACTTTTTATTTTGAATTGAATTATAGTATAAAATAAGTTTTAAGTAATATTACAATTCATAATTTTTAATGTAATTTAAATAGACGCTATTTAATATAGAAATAGTTTTATATAGGTTAATTTAAATAATTTTTTGTTTTTTTTTTACAAAAGAATAGATTTTTATAATTTTCAAAAGTGTTAAGATCGGTTCCAAATACATAAATGCATTCTAATTGCATACTACTTTAATTAACACGCTGTTAATTTAACAGTGGTAGATCCGCTTTAACATCTTCGCACGATTAGGCCCGGCTCGCCGGGTGAAATACCACGACCACACAGAAGACATGCGTCAAGTGGAAGCAATTCCGCGTTTCGTCTGATGATTGCGCGTCCCGGAGGCCTAATTTAATCCTATTTCCCTTCCCACTTATTAGGAAAGCGTGGGAAATGGAAGTGGACTTTCCGGATGAGAGGATGCCTGGAAAGGGAAAATATTTTCTTTCTTTACATCCTCTCCTCCATCGATTAAAGGTAAGCAACGCACATGCTATTACGTATGTCTATGGGCAACAATCACTTCGCTATTTCATCGATTTCAGGTGACCGTTTGCTCGTTTGCCTCCTTATGATATAATAAAAAAAGGAAACTTTATCACCATATTACTCTACTACACTAACATCAACGCTAGCTAATAAATATTTGTCATTAAATGATTTTTTGTGCAACTAAGTGTTGTTTTGTGTAAATTCGTTCAGAAACAATAGAAATCCCAGCAGTTTACGCAATTTGTCATTCGTTCATCATCAAGCGATGATACGTGAGAATTACACACGTCTGAACGAATTAAAGCGACATTACGATGTCATTTGACAGAGTTTTACTTAAGTAGCGGATGTTTCCCATATTAGAATGCGACACCAAATCTATTGTCAACGCTTTGACATGCTAGAGAACGGTTAGAGGAATTAATTTGGTTTTATTTCTGTCAGAGCAACATTTATAGAATACGGTCATAGATATGTGATTATAGTGAAAGAAAGAAATACTCCGACTTATTTCACTTTTTCAATACTCTTCACTAATTTTTAAATTTACATGATAATGAAATCTTACTAATATTATAAATGCGAATGTTTAGATTCACCATTTCAAAGGCCGGCAACGGTTTTGTGGTTCCTCTGGTATTGCTGATACATCTCGGTGTTCCCGCTGCTGGTTTGCTCCCTTCTCTTATAAAAATATATGGATGGGTGTTTGTTTGAAGGTATCACCAGAACGGCTGCAGGGCTGAATTTGGCATAGATGTAGAACACAGTCTGGAAGAACACATATGTTACTAATTTTTACTTTTCCGAGCAGACGGAGTCGCAGGCGACAGCTAATGAATAAAATAAAATTCTTGAACTCTATCTAACATTACAAAACATCTTTCTTGACACAAAATGTCTGGAATGAGCCCTTTCATGAGTGAACCACAATTGTCGACTGTAATTTTGTTCGAATAAGTTTAACCCACACGTATCACCTTATTTTCATCTCTAAGACACTAAAAATAACTTTACTGCACTCACAATAAGACCATGTAAGTTGTAAATTTTAACTTTGCCCAAATGTAATAGAAATCGTGAACATGTTGGCTCTCCAGATTCACTCGGTTTCGAAGTCTTTCGCAACACAATTTTATATAATTACAGGCTACTGACTTGACGTCTGACCTTATTGCTCGCTCAAGAAACTCTTTGTTAGCGCTTGTCAGAATATTAGCATTGTTTAAGAAAATAGCTGAAAATTAAAATCAACGACTTCTTTATTATAGACCGACAAGGGAAGTCCCGGTGAGAGAGTTGATTCTGACAGAATATATATAAAACCTACTTACACATCTTTGTCATTTTCTAAAATGACACGCCAGATACAGTACAATTAAGATTATGTGACATTTTTTTTATCTAAGTATCAAAACATGTCAGTAAATTAACTTTTATGGAATTTCAATGTTTTAAATAAATAAAACGAGTGTTTTAATAGCAACGGTACATATGTTCTTATATACACTTTAGGCACTATTATAAAAAGGTTTCAGGCAACATGTAATTTCACTTACAGATAAACACAACATATATAAAGTAATGGTGCATAAACAATAAAAAAATATAAAACAAAAGAGTATGTACATAAGTAAAGTAAATTGCAAACAATATTAAACTAAAGAAAAATCAGAATTTAATGAGTAGTTATTTAAACGAATTGTAAATTAATTGCAACTCACTTGCCATTCTCTAATACAAAACTAGCTGTCGCCCGCGACTCCGGCCGCGTGGATATATAAAAAAACTTAATTAGTGTTGGCCCACCCATCCATCCATCCACATCACAGCCATCTAAACATTCGCATTTATAATATTAGTAAGTTAAATAAAAAGCAGCTCTTCGAGGCATAGATTCGAAAAGAATAAATAGTATCCTATGTCCGTCCTCTGGCTTTAAGCCACCTCCTCACCAATTTTCAGCCATATCTGTAAAACCGTTCTCGAGTTATAAATAGTGTAACTAACACGACTTTCTTTTACATATATAAATAGATATGACGCTGTCAAGAAGACATTGTTAGTTCACATATTTTCCGACTGCTACAAGACCCTTATTTTTGTTATAAAATATTAGCAGATTCTTGTGAATTTACTAATATTTTCTACCATTCCAACTAAGCTCTAGGCTTGTGTTAGGACATGGTTTACGACAATAGTCGAATGGCGGGATTCAAACTCTCGACCTCGTGATCGGAAATCCGTACCTATAGAACTATAGTTTAAAAATAAAAGACATGATATGTTATTTTAAATGTATGTTGGTAATGGAACGTCATAGTTAAATATTATAATTTCCTAACAATAAACATACATTTACTAATATAAACCCACTTAACCAAATCACAGAACAAGACTCCGTCTGGGGTGGGAATTCTATCAGAATCTCGCGTCATTTGCTTTCATTATGTTTAATTTCTGTTACCGCATGTCTCGGTGAATTTTTCTCAGTAGACAAGTCGATATTATTAGATTTCGTACAGTCTGTGGCACTTGGAACACCGTCTGATTCTGCGGATATATGAATGCGCTTTGCCCGGATTAAAATATCCATCGATGTGATTTTATTTGATAAAAAAATCAGTTGAAAGATTTTAAAATTCGTCTACTATCTTACTTAAAGAAGACACGTTAGATTACTAAACTTCTTATAAGTTCGCAACCACTATTATATTATGTAAAACGCTATTAATTCTTTATATATTCTTTTAAAAACCAGGCTTGTTAAATATAGCTAAAGAAAAATAATAATAATATAAATAAAACAACCTTTATTATAATGAAAATAGCTGTTACCCAGGACGTCTGCGGGGAATTAAAAAGAACTTAATAAGTAGTGTGTTCTTCTAGACTGTATTCTATATTTGTGCCAAATTTCATCAAGATTCGTTAAGCCGTGTAGGATATTTTCAAACAAACATCCATACATCTAAACATTCGCATTTATAATATTAATAAGATAATATAAAATTACTTGTATTCGGTAATTATAAAAAACTTATGACAATTATTGGACCGATTTTCAAATGCCGTGACCTTACTTCGAATGCTCTCGTTGCTCTGTGAGCAGAGGTTCTAATGTGTGCATTTCTTATCGGGAGGGACTCTCGGTCTACGACAGGTACCGTCAGCAAATAAAGTATGATATATTATTTTTATCGTTCATAAGACCACGCACTCGAATTCGTAATACAATACGCTTTTAAACTTTTTACAAAAAAACACAAAATTATTTTGCAATTATGAAACATTTGAAACCGTATATTATATCAGACTTAATATTGCATTAAAACTCCTAGTTTAATTTTTTGCAGTCAGTACTTTAGGAAAATATTCCTTCATATTATCGGTACATTGAGTATATTTGAAATATTCATACGGGAACAAGAAAGCATTAATGTTCGCTAAAGGCTTTATCATAAGAGACGACGTCTGTCCCCACTGGGACTGCAGACTTTTGTAAAAAGACTTAAACGACGTGGAAGAATAAATATGATTTGAACAGACTACAGATAGATTGTTCACTTCAACGTATATTTAGTATGAATATTTTACATTTTCGACTATTAAAGTAACCAATAAACTACTTTGATATCTCACAAATATCAAAAATCAGTACCTGAATGACCGAGCTTTGCTCCGTATTTTTTTTTAAATTGTGTTTTTTGGAAATTACATTTAAGTACAAATTACTAATAAAATGATGAAATATGAATAATATTTTTCGATCTTACCGATACAAAAAGGACTTTAAGGCTGTAAATTTAAATTTAAATTATATTTAGTAGCGATATATTTTGTTAAGATTCTGAAAATTCTATTTATAGCGCAATTATAAACTTTTCAAAGAAAATCTAATCTCGTATACACAACTCTCGAGGCCGTAGTCTGTAATTTATTTACACTGTGTTCTGTCTACCTCCCTTTCAAATCAAAGCATTCGTTATAAATAAATTAACGAAATAAGCTTAGTCATTCGTTCGTATTCATTAATTAAGATCACATGCGGAGGCTTAACGCAATCTCGGAACAATTGGCTTCTCACTTGAAAATAAGGTGACCATGAATTTTTAGGACATATAAGCAAGTATTTATTAAAATTTGAAATGATAAATGTCTTACTAATACCACCTTAAGTAACTTACTGGGAATATATGTATACTTTTATATGACATTCCCACTTAAATTAGGCGATTTTGTAGATTTTACATAGTTTGGTTTATTTAAAAATCTTAATTTTTACGTTTAGAAAGTATGCATACTTCTAAATCAGGCCTGTGGTATAAAATACTATTTTTAATAATTTACTTTCATGCGAAATGCAAGCGATTCACTTATTCAAGACACTTGTGTAGCAGAAAATATATTATTGGAAGAGAGTTATCTAACCTTTTTTGGTATTGCAAATCCTTTTCTAAAATAACTTATGTCCTGCTTATATGAGTAACATGGTGTCACTAATTTTAAAACAGCTCAAGACGTGTATTACTCTTACTCAAACTTTTGTATAGAATTGTGAAAAGAAAGGAGAGACGGGAGACGTACGAGGGGCGAAGGGGGGCGATAACCACTGTTCTTTGTCTCCGCCACTGTATCTAGAGTATTCAAGATAAGTGAAGCTTTTGTACTTACGAACGTTTGGTTTCTTACGTATACTAATTATTTTAAAATGAAAGGTTTCCGTCGTAAGAAGACATGGAATAAAATAATTTTATAAAGGCATGGTCACTGTTCGGAGTTTCCTTTTGGTGATAATATTTCCTGATTTGTTTTGTTTTTTACGTGGAAATTAAATATCGTGATGCTTCCATGTATCTGCGAAAAAATTCAAACATATGCGTGAAGTCAACACGCACTGGGCTGCATGATTGATTATGGCCTAGTCACTGCTAATCTGGGTAAGCTCCTCACCTAGTTGGGTTCATATAAGACTTGATAAACGACAAATCTTGTTAATATATGTAGTATTAGGGTGTAGTTTTTAAAAGAAAAGAAGGTTTTCTTTTATTGTTATGTTTTGGTCATAATATAAGTTGTAAACATGATTCTGAAAATTTGAATCTTACACGAGATATTATAAGATTCAATTTCAATCGTCATCATTAAAAATAGCTTAAAATACTTTCACGAAGAAAACCTGAAAACTGATTGCCAAAAATAACAATAGGGTACAAAGCAATTTAAAGTTTGGGGCGTGAAAAATTTCCAAAAAGGTTACAACGGTAGACGAAAAATTTGTTCTTTAGCGTAATAATACTACGCACGATCTTTTAACAATGCTTAATCATGGCTTCGCAAATTCAGCGATACATTCATTAAGGCGCCTTTTGTTCTGCAAATATATTTGGGGGTAGGCAAAAATTATAACATACAGTGGTATTGTGAACGGATGAGGGAGACGGCGCGGAATAAGTGGCGTTGGCGGATCGGTGGTAGGGCCGCGACAAATTGATTTTTAGATATTGTTTTATATTATAGACAAGACCACATTATTATAGCATACTATGTTGTCGCCCGCGACTCCGTCCACGCAGAATTAAAAAGAAAACGAAATAAGTAGTCTATGTTTTATTTCAGACTATGTTCTACATCTATGCCAAATTTCAACGAGACCCGTTCGCCCGTTTCAGAGATACCTTCAAACATCCATCCATCCACTATCCACAAACATTCACATTTATAATATTAGTAAGAAGTAAGATTTTATTATCTGATTACGATATAATACTAGTTAGTTTAGTTACTTATAAGTTTCAAGGCATCACACTAGATGGCGCAAATAGCACTTTAGATCGCAGTCATGTTTCCAATCGAATATTGTGTAGCTTTGATAAATTGTAAATTTAATATACTAATGATTAACTAATTAATTATTTAATTAAGAGAATAGTATTTTGATTCAGTAGTACGGGCAGGGATGACACATATTTTAATTAAATATTTTTAATGTTAGCTTATAATAATGTTAAATATTCATTAAAGAAAGAAAAGTTTGTCGACAACCCTATCATACGTAGCGCGAGATTTAAAGTAGCGACGCCTACCTCACGCTAATGCTAAGAAAACACCGAGTCTACAGGGTGATCTAAATTTATTCCGTGAAACGAATAAACAAAATTTCCAGCTTTGTTTTCCCTTACACGTTTTGCTTACGGATTCGCAAATAAAGATATAAGATTTCTGTAACTGAAATTCATTGCAAGTTATTGCATATGAGTCGGCTTTTGTTCTGTATTTTTTAACTAAATATACGCCAAATTTTATTTATTAAAGTTATTTTTAACTTAATCAAAAGCATACGCTTAGCAAAAATTTAAGCTACTGTTTCTTACATGATGGAATTGAATAACGAAATTAAAATATAAAGTTTAATATATAAATATTATCACGTTACGTATCTAAGAATTTACGTATGATAATATATCATGGATTAAAAAAAACTACATATGTAGTCTTTGAACGGTATTACATTGATAGAAAATCGTATAAAATTTATTCAATAGTGATTGTAGTGCTTAGAAAACACACTTAAAATGAATAAATAGCATTAATTTCATTTATTTCTTCGAACACTCAAGACTAATATTAGATTGGAAATATAATTGAAAACCCGTATCCGAATAGTGTTGCTATTCCACAACAGATGGCGCTGGGTGTTACAAAACTTGAAAATAAACGAATACAAAAGATACCATGAGAAATATTTAACATTAGCATGATATTGATTAATTTCGTGTCGCTAACACTCCGTCTGCGCAGAATAAAAAAAATGTTATCTTATATATAAAATTCTCGTGTCACAATTTTCGTTCGAAACGGCTTCACCGATTTTCATGAAATTTTGTGAGCATATTGAGTAGGTCTGAGAATCGGTCAACATCTATTTTTAATCCCGCGGGGACGGAGTCGCGAGCGACAGCTAGTTAGCCTATATGTTCTTCCAGACTATGTTCTACATCTATGTTACATTTAGGCGAAATCCATGTAGCCGTTCTGATGATAACTTCTTACAAACATCAATCCAAACATTCGCATTTATAATAATAGTAAGATAAAAAGACGATCACGTTTGACTGCCTTCAAATCCCTAAATCATTGTTCGTCATATACAACAATAAAAAGCAAAATGGCCGATTATATCATGTTTATCTCACCACGGATATATTATTGGCGGTTAATAAGACGTCAACACGTCAAAATATCATTATCTCTGTATTGTTCTACTGCGAGATTATCTGAACATGAAGATACTTGTTGACGTCGTGTCTCAACTAGATTACAACACTAGTGATGTGCCTTTTAAATAGAAATTGTTTTAAATAAAAATCAGGGAACCTTAAGTCTTTAATATTAAACCATGGTAGAAATGCAACAAGGAACAGTCTTGTCTTGTTGGAAGTGGTGGTTTTAGAAGAATGAAGCTGTATATACATAATTTTCAGCCTATATTAGTCTGTAATGCCTTTTAAAATAGAATAAAGTCTTTGCTATGTGTGCTTTTTACATCTACCAAGTCCTGCCGTTTATATGATCTAGACTAGTCGAATAATTCTGTAAATATATTTAAAATGTCTTTTGTTTTAGCAACGAAGACTTTTTATGTTTGTTCAATTGAAGAAAGATTTAAGAACATTTGTATTGAGGTGATGTTTATCGTAAGTTAAAATGGTCCAACACTATGGTTTATGGGGTCTGTTAATTGCTATGGTTACTTTGCGTTTTAGCTTAGCGCCTCCGCACCGATAACATAGAGCCAGATATTTTCTAACAAGCCTGTCACTATTGGAATTTGATTTGAAACAATACATATACCATGTTGGAAATATAACAACTTTTTTATGCATGTTCACTCTTAATCTACGGCTTTATCCAGACATTTTGTTAAGCTTTATAATTAAGCCAACTGACCAGAATACGAATTGGTGGGACTTAAATTAAATTTAGATCCGCATATTTTCCTGTAGAGGCAATCCAGTAATCAGATGTATTAGCGTTTCTAATGTTTAGAACATTCAGTCCAGTTTTTTTAAAATGTTGAATACGGGATGAAATTTATACTAAATTTTTCCTACTTCTTAGAACAGTAAAAAAAACAACCTGACCATGCATCTCAAGACGCGTTGACGTAGAAAAAAATCGATCTAAATCGAACAATGGACAGGATATGAACGTTTCGAATGAACGCGCATATGGTTTGTACCTTTCGTTACAAAATATCTTAATGATCTTTCTTGTTTATTGTAATACGGTTGAATTTTGATCAGAAATTGATTTGGTGACCGCAAAATGTTTGGGTTGAGGTCGCGTGCGTGCAAATCGATTATCGAAAGGATAAGTGGATTGAACGATATTACTTACTATAGATGATTTCGAAGATACATTTGTATTTGCTTCCTAAAAAAAATGTTAAACAAGAAAATTAATTTGAGATCACCCATGAGGTGGACTGACCAAATCAGAGCGACTGTATATGTCCCCTTACACCAATTTACTAAAAAGCAGCGACTAGGGAGGAGTGGCGGCGCCTGGTGAAGCGGGTCACTGTTACTTGAAGACGTTGTTTCCATTTCTAGTGAATTTGAAATACGTGGTATATTCGTGCTTCATACTGAAATTGTTATAGGAAAATGTGTAGTAATCCTAAAACATCGTGTAAATAGATTAAAATCCATAAGCATAATAACAATAAATTACAAACTTTGAACTATCAAACACCTCGCTTCAATTTCATATCTTAAGACGAATCTTCAACTCACGCTCTCGCTTGGCTCAAGCTTTTTCGAACATTTCGATTGTTCCCACGGCGTCTGCACATCACTTCTTTACCTTTCCTGACTACTTGACTCATTTTCACTGAACTGATAATGTAAAATAAACTCTATTGTCTAAAGATTACGCTACAAATTTCAAACTCGACAATTAATTGTAAGGAAATGTTTGACACAATCATCGTCAAATCACCGTCGTTTTGCTCGAATTTGTCAATCAAATTTTTTCTTTAGTATTGTAGTTAATTTTTAATTTTTGCATTAGTAATATTAACTATAACAAAAGTATTAAGTATTCTATAAATCGTGAATCATTTCGTTTCGTATATGTAATTATATGATATTATAAATGTCTTAAATTGCGTTAATTATGTGTTGTAAAATATAAAAGTAAAATTATTTTGAACTATTTTAGTTGAGTAAGAGCGTCGGTGGCTCAGGGGTCAAGCACTTGACTTGCAATCTGCAGGTACTGAGTGCGAATCCCGCCATGTACCAATGTGTTTTTCGATTTCCGATTCACATATGGACATTTATCCGACATTCGAACGGTGAAGGAAAACATCGTGATGCAACCTGTACCTACGTGTCTGAGAAGAAATTCAAAAGATATGTGTGAAGTCAACCAACCCGCACTTGGCCAGCGTGGTTGACTATGGCCTAATCACCCTTAACTTAGGGTAGGCTCCGAGCCTCTCGGTGGGGACGTATAGTGAGCTGATGATGATCATTTTAGTTGTTGGTTGGTAGGGACTAAGCGTTTTCTTTCGTCTATAAAAAGTAGAGAACGCTTCATTTATTATTCTATAAGTAATAGTTTGTTCGATTGCCATGTTCTGGCAAAACAACTTATCATAAGTTACATCTATCGAAAGCAATTTTATAAAAAAGTCTTGAAGCTCTTCAAAAACCTTTGCGTAACTCAGTAGTTGATTGACATTCTACAGACATCGCGCAACTGATCTCTGACCTCCTTAATTGGAACCTTCTTCTACTAGTTTTTTTTTTAAGAACAAATCTCGAATTAATTTTGAATTTGGAATATTGTAAGTTTTTAAAATTAAATACGAAGCTAGTATTTATACATATATTTATAATGTTTGTAAATGTATGATTGGTCAATTTCAGTCCATATGTGTGTATGATTTTTACATGAGTGTATTAGTGTGTGTGTAATTATTGTCGTTGGGTAGGCGTGGTTGTATGGAAAGGTTCGTAGATTGGTTCATATCGCACACGGTCGACTAGTAAAGTCGTGAGTTGTAGTTAATACACTTAAGAATAGTTAATCTATTCTCGGACAATTTGAAATTTGTCTATTTTTTATATCAGAAGGTGGCAAACGAGCGAGCGGCCACCTGATATTGCTGAAATAGCGAGGTGACCGATGCCCATACACATACGCAATTGCATATGCGTTGCCTACCTTTAATCGGCGAAGGAGAGGATACAGAGAAAGAAAATATTTTCCCTTTGCATGTATCCTCTCATACGGAAAGTCCACTTCCACTTCCCATCCTTTCCTTATAAGAAAGAGGATGGGAAGGAAAGAGGACTATATAAGGCTCCCGGGACGCACACTCATCAGACGAAACGCGGAATAGCGTCCACTTGACGCCTGTCTTCTGCGTGGTCGTGGTATTTCACCTGGCGAGCCGGGCCAATTCGTGCGAAGATGTTAAAGCGGGCTCTACCACTGTTGTCCAGTTTTTGATAACGAAAGCTGTGGTGTTTACTTAATTAATCAAATAATCTTTTTAATATATTTATTTCACTTACTTGGTTTCTATAGATTAATATATTTCGAGATAATTAACTTTTAAAATTTTCCTCGTATTCTGCATATAGAATTCTCTAGTCAATTATCGAAATGCCTTAACGATTCCATTGTCAGTAACATAAACATATTCTGATTTACAATCGTAGCAGCCCCCACACGATGGAGTCTGACCGATTTAGATAAAACGGCATATCGACAAACTTTATATTACTGTCATATAAATAATTTAAATACGAAATTGATACTTATAACATTACAATAAGGGTTATAATAATACTTTGGAATGTCAAATTTAAAGTTGGATAGCTGTATGCAAAACGTTCGCAAGAAAATATCTATCCTACAAATAGTATGGAGTCGTATTGATTTATATGAAGAGACACTATCTAGGACAACGACATGCGAAACATATTACTTCGCCGTATACGGTCATCGACAAGGTTTTCTCTTCATAGCTGTTAATGTGTACGCAAAAATCACCTTTATGCAAATGTGATATGGGTTGGAATTCTATAATTTTATTGAAACAGGTGCATCAATTTGTTGACCTGTTCTAAATCAGAATGTCGTCAATTGCACACTTCGTTTCGTGATATATAAATGCATGCAAAAATAAACTATACAATACTAATTATAAGATTGAAATTAGCTTAAGAAGCCTATTTATATTGATTAATAAAGTTGCAAAATATATTTCATCGTACTTCTATGAAATATACATTATTTTTGGTCAAAAATGTTAATTTGATAACATTGATAGAATAAAAGCTGAATCTAAAATATCTGACATTACATAATGTAACAAAAAAAAAATTAACAAATAGCTTAAATTTAATAGTGAACATAATATAATTTATGAAACAAAGGAACAGTTTCTCTCCCGATATAAATCCGATGCCAACTCTCAAACATTAACTCCCCTAACAAACTCGATAATCTCGAATCGATACATCGGGCGTCTAGCGAATTACGGAATCGAATAGAATATATTAATACGTGAGAATGGATCGAGTTAGTTTGGAGATGTCTGCCGCTCTAAATCAGTGCAACAATGCGACTCTAGCTTGTTCCGATTTGCTTATAGATGCCGCTCGATTAGTATGGATACGTCACGATTCTAATATTTTTAATAAAATTTTCAAAAAATGTACCTGGCCACAAACATTTCACTAACAATTCTCTTGCTAGACCCACCAAATCACGATATTTATATTTGGTAGAGTCAAATTCTAATGTGAGCTTCAAGTGTACTTTATAGACCATTGTGTCTATAGTCAGATACTTCGTCACTTTTGTTGAATTGTCAATCTGATTGACTTGACTAAAACATATGAGGCACTAATTTTTGTACCTAAGAGCTGATTACATAGAAGCAAATTAGGTCGACTTGAAAACTTTGAACCGATTGAAACATTGTCAGACGCTTGAAGAAACAGAACTTTTGGGTCGTTTAAATATGTCATGGTCTCATAGAGCAAACAGTTCGACTGTAGCACTTGACCGGTGAATACATTTGTTTATTTTAATTTCTAATTACCAAAGTTATAAAAATATTTATATAGGAATGTCCATATTTACTATTGTTAACGGAGACGCGCGGACAGCAGACATCAAAGTCCGTTCGGGCCGGCTTATCGCAGCGCGCTTCCTCCAACCGCGCCAAGTATGCGTCTCCTACCCTGCGTCTACGTCTCCTACTCTGCAGTGACACATTGTATCTGATCAGCGCTTCGCATTCATAGATCGTGTAATATGTGCTATTCGATAGCTGATCAGAACTGATCAAACGCTGCAAGTCTAAAGATTATCACAGTTGAGATGAACAGGAATTTGCATTGAGAAATCTGCTGCAAGGAAATGAAAGCTACCAGAAAAATGTAGATAGTGTAGCGAACAAAGAGGTAGATGAATTTCAACATGATATAATAATTTTTACCACAAATTAAAAGAAAATTATGACCATGTTATTTCTTAACTAATTGTACCCTTATTTGTTTTGATTTTACCATCTAATGTAGCAATGAATAAACGAAAAAGATGAAATACAAGAGATGAAATCGTAGCAACAATGCACTGCGGGACGTTTATATTCGTCATCGTAATATTCTTTAGAGCCCCCACTTAATCCAGATCCCGATCCAATTCGCGTCCGCGGCGCGCACTCGCTCAGCCGTTCGTGACTCTCGCCGACATTTTATTACCATAATTTAAAACAAATATCTGATTGTGTGTACCGGGCTTAATGCCCGAGTGTTAAACCTCGAATGCAATGTATCTGAAACTCGTGTAGGCTAACGCCACGCGTGCATATTTTAATTGCAGTTTAACCTCTAGTTTGTCTAGTATATTTTGCTGACCGTGGTCAAAGTTAGTTTTATTTTATTCCACCAAAGTTGTTACCTTCGTTAGTGGTCGATAACACTGACAATACTAGAGATGACGATTTGTAAATTGAAATCTAACCTTCTAATCTAATCTTTAAAATAGCATATTAAAAAGTCAATAGCTTAATATTAACACACGCTTGCTTAATGTAAGTAAATATTTAACATGCAAATCATAGGATCACATGAGACAAAAGGCAATTAATTCATGGGTCAGAGCGTGGTCAGGCGCGAACGACTGGCATATCATGGAGAGCCGGCGCCAATAAACATTCCTCCCGTAGTCACGGAGACGTGACGATATACACGCGGCCGCGCATACACGTGTGTTCTACCTTTTTATAATCTAGGAGTCTGCTATTTAAAACTTCATCATTGTATTATCAAGTGACACATTATACGTTGCTAACAATATTTCTATAGCAATAAAATTGTGGTGTTTGGGATGATTTCTTAAATAAGTTAATATGTTTTATCCATCTAATCAGTTTCTCATTTCTTCTTGCAATTTTGATTATGCATATAAATTTTGTCGATATAGTATGCGTTTTAATTCTAGAATTTCTTCATCCATACTATTTGTACCCAACTAACTATTGGTTTTTATAAATTACAAAAAACGACATGAATTTAAATGTTTTAAATACAAAATAGAGTCACTGTATTCTTTCTTATGATTAGAATGCGATGGCTCTTGGAGTATGCGAGGGCTAGGAACTGTCGTAGGCGATACAAGTGGTTCGTGCCGCATGCCCGGGGCGCGGATCTCAAACGCAATCTTTATAAGGTGGTAAAACATATATTTAATGCTAAACGTCCAGCACGAATAGCTATTCCGCGAGGAACGCGATGTGAGGATTATTTTAGTGAACGCTACCAATGTATGGGTCATTTATACGACGTTATAGTGATGTGGGAATCTTACATGTATATTTTGTTTATAATACTGTTTAGTTTATGTGTTTTGGGCTTCCGATATTTTTACACATAAAGTTTTTATTGTATACTAGCTGTCGCCCGCGACTCCGTCCGCGTGGATATATAAAAAAAACTTAATAAATAGATAAGTTAAATAAAAAGCAGCTCTTCAAGGCATAAATTCGAAAAAAAATGAATAAATAGTATCCAATGTCCGTCTCCTGACTCTAAGCTCATCAATTTTCAGCCATATTATTATAGTAAAGCCGTTCTTGAGTTACAAATAGTGTAACTAACACGACTTTCTTTTATATATATATATATAAGATTAAAATTTAACTGTCAGAATATGTTTTTTAGTCGACATGAAAAAGAAGGAGGTTATCTTTCGCCAGCATTTTTTTTTATTTTTGTTTCATTATTAGAGAAAGGTAATAGTAAAACTCTAAGTAATGAAGTAGTAACTTTAATTTTTTTAGTTTAGTTTATTAGAACTTAATTTCGTGTTCACACTTAACCATCGTAGTAACTTAAATTGAGTTTAAAAAAATGGAAATTGTTCAAGTGTACGATTACTTGAAGCACTAAACGACTTAAACCGGACTGCGCAACTTTACAAATGGCGTTACTCATTAAAATAATTTTAGTAATTAAAAAATTAAATTCCAGCAAAAGCAAGGTATGTATAAAAGCTACGTAGATTTTTTCTAAGCATAATAATTGCAACATTTATTTTTTTAATAAAAAATTGCTTAATTTGGTATGTTTTTCGCGCATTTTTACGTCCAATATAATGCAACTTGTAACCTCATAATCATTTTTAGCTGAATTAAAAAAGAAAGCGGTTTTCAGGTTGTCTGTATGTGTTTGTTTATATTTTTAGCGCTTAACTCCGCCCCTGGTGCTACGATTTTGAATTTTTTTTTTCATCGAAAAGTTTGGCTTGCAGGTGGGTCCGATTTATTTTATTAATTTTGAAACTGACTAGAAGTTTAGTAGATTTTTTATCAGTCCATGAATCAGTCCAGACTTTTTTTTTATTTAAAATCTAGTTTACTTATTCTATTTACTGTGCTATTTACTCTTCGTTGGCCGAATTATAAATGAGATATATTACTTTAGTTATCCTTTAAGCTAAGTTTCCTAAACAATTTCCGTGGAAATAGACCAGTCAGCCTACTAATGTCGAGAAGCGATAAATCTTGCGATCGCCACTGCCCGCCTCTCCAGATAATGTATTTCTGTTCGGACGTTACACTTACTTTGGCAATTTGCGGGAACCTTTGTGCCCTTCAAGATACCTCGTCAGACGATTGTACTATTCGTTTTGTATGTGGAATAACATAGAGATGTTACAACATAATTTTATTAATATTTTTTTATCCTTTACATCTTTACTGTAGTTATTATTTTTCTTACTTCCTTATTCTGGTACACTTTGTACGATTTATTTCTTCTTTTGGCAATGAAATACTGAATTCAAAATGCCATGACATTACAACCTTTTGTTTTATATTAAAGACTTATATATATTTATCCCTAACATATATAGCGACCCCTAACTTTGGGTAAGCTCCGAACTCTTCAGTGAGGACGTATAGTGTGCTGATGATACTTAATGAAATTTATATTAACGTGAGTAAAATATTCGTATATTTATAGTTGATTAACAACTCTTAAGATATCCCTAAACAAAGTTATCGTTGGAAGCGCGTGATATATCCCCGTCTTCAGGAAGGGCTAAGGTCTGAAGCCCATTTACAAATCACAAACACTGACCGCCCGCCTCGTCCACCCGTCTACCCCTTTCGGACAATTATATTCAACCCTTCTGTAGCACCTTTCCTTGGGGCAACATTTGAAATATGGTTGGATTTGAACACCCTTAAATTGTCTTGATTGTGGGGTATGAATGTTTTATTGAAGACGCGCTGAGAAAATGATTTCAGAGTATGTGTCTCTGGGTTATTTATGACCTTGAGAATTGTTACTAGTGCGTAATATATTGAGTTTACCTCTTATACTAAGATTATGAAATTGATAAGTAAATGTGTAAATGTTTCAAAATACTCACATTTGCTGAATTGGTATAGAGTTGTGTAAAAAAAATGTTAATTGCATAATAAAGTAGAACAATATCTAAGTGCATCATTCATAAAATAGGTCAAGCGATTCGGATAGTATTCCCTATTTCCAACGATCACATTTGAATAACTATCGCAAGTTAATTCTTCAGATAAAGACGGCCGTGTTGGCTGCGACCGTTTCCGCCGGAAGTCCAACTTGGGCGGACATTCAAACTCGGCCGGAACTAGATGGAGTGGTGACGTATATTTCGAATTTAGACTTTCTATTGTCCAACTAAAACGGTTTCGGAATTACGGACGCATTGAAATCTTGAATAGATATGAATTTGGAGTTTGATCGCATATTAAAATGTACTGCATGTTTGTTACTTCTAAACTACTTATAAATAAAAAAAACATAAAGCTGTAATATAAAGTAACATAATTTTGACTTAATTCCCCGACATTCGACTATTATCGTAAGCCATATCTTAGCACAAGTTTAGAGCTCAGTTGAAATCGTACAAGGAGGTACAAGAATAACTTAATTAACAAAAATCTGCTAATATTTAAAAAAAAATCGGTTGCCATTTTAACTCATTTGAAATCACGTTGAACAACTAGTAGTGATAAACTTGGGATATAGAGTTGTAATGTCCATTTCTATATACATAGATAAAATCAGTTCGTCAGAAGCAAATATTATCTCTACAAACTAACATCGGCCCAATTAAGATGTTTGTCTAATTAGTAACGTCCACTTGACCGAGCCTATTGAAGGGCGCAAAGGGTGGGACGCACCCTTATTTCGTTTATAATATGAATATCAAAATATTTTTGTAAATATTACTAATATTATAAACGCGAATATTTAGATGGATGGATGTTTGTTTAAAGGTATCCAGGGAACGGCTGCATGGATCTGGCTGAAATTCGGCATAGATGTAGAACATAGTCTGAGAGAACATATAGGCTACTTCTTATTTTTTGGGTGATTGGATAAACTTATTAAGATAATTTTTAACTTAAGTTGCATTTATTTAGACTTGAGATCAGTAAAATTACTTGGTACTAAAAATATGTTAAATAAAACATTCTATTTACTATAGATAAATAGAAATGTCACCGCAAATAGAAATGCAGTGTTATTAATTATTCTCTAAGAAATTCATACATCAAGTTTCTTACCCCTCAGTGGACAGGGGTCAAGATATGGTCGAATTAATATTCATACGGCAGGCCCAGGTGGACGTCACAATCTGAAAAGGGTGGTCTTGGGACTGGTCATTGCTTTGTGATAAATTGTAAGACGCTGAGATTACGATAAACGTTTTATACCTACAGTACTTCTGTCTCTCAGAGTTCATCACATTATACTAACGTTGAAGCGTCTGTTAAAAAATGTCATAGCACTTTTTTTAGAATTGTTATATGCAATGCAAAAACAAATTCTGGAATTGTGGTGCCTTTTTTTCCTGATTAACGTGACGGTATCAAAAGTATTCTTTACAAATACGATATTTACAAAAAACTGGCATTCTAAGACAACATAGAGTATGAATAAATAGATTTATAGATATTTTTTTGTATTTTTCAACGTTCATTTGTTGATTTTGTAAATTCGTTTACATGTCTACTCTATGACAGGGTGGCAACCCAAGAACATAGCTGGGGTGCCTGGGTGGGACAGAGTACGGGCCCTTGTCTTATCAGTGCCCACGCCTCAGGACTCGGCCTGATGGATTAACTTCATTGTTCCACCGTTGCCGAGTGACGCGGAATTTATAATTATTATACCGCACTTTGTGTGCCTCAAAACTTCCTCGGGGTCAATGTATTTTTATGTTATCTACGTGTTTTTATTTGCTTTTAATTTCTTATCTTGATGTTTTATTACAAAGTTATGGCGATATAATGTATAGAGGATAGAGCTTAGTAAGTAATAGTCTGTTTTACAGTTTAAGGTCTCTTCATTAACTATTTCTCTCTGGTATTGCAGATGTCGGCGTCGATGAACACCTCAGTGATCCCGCTGCTAGTATCTATTAAAAAAAACTTCTGAAACTTATAGTCTAATAAGGGTATCAGGACCGGTAAGAGAGGCGCTGTTATCTTAATTCTATCAGAAAATATGTAAAACCTACGTAGGTATAGAAAAAGAAATAATATGACAACTGCTGAATGAAAAGGATTGTGACACTTTTTAGTTATTAACATGAGGGCGTTAGTGTGCTATCAAAAGTTAGTTTGACTTATGTCCGCCATTGCAAATATCCTTGTCGGTCTTTAACTTTTTAACACCTCTATAGAAATAAAGCGTCAGTTTTTTAATTATTCTATTAAAATATAAAAAAGATATAAACATGATTTTCACAATAATTAATTGATTTATCCTTAACGAAAAAGATCTTATATAATTTACCTGTGTTTATAATTCCGAGAGCCCTGAGGCGTAGATAAGTTTAGTATCAAATAATTCCTCATCAGAGCACAAGCCAACAAAACTCAATAGTTTCAATATTTGCCCCAGTTCGCTGACCAGGGGCTACCTGAAGGCGCGTAAAGGGTGGACCCTTATCAAAGCAAACTAAATTAACTGCTTGAAACATCTTGACCAAGTTATTGTACGGACGTCGTTTGGGGTCGGACGTCTCAAATCCTAAAAACAAACGAGCTATCTAGGACGTATGCAAATAATTCATGCAAACTAATCAACTCTTCGTATTATATTTGAGATTGTTCTATTAATTTTATGTTGATTTTTCTATTGAGACTTTATAATAAATCCACCTTAATAAAAAGTCGTTATAAAATAGTAATAAATAAAGAAATGAGCATTGCTTTGTAAAAGAAAACAACATTTTACTCAAATAAAAATCTTTCCCTTACGCGCTGACTCAAGATAACGCAATATCATTGTATACTTTTGAAACAGTGTAATTTCCTACAAAAACAAGCGAGTCATCGTTCAGCCACATATGTCACTCGAAACGCACCCTTAAGTGGTTCGCAATACGGTGCGCGTACTCAGAATATTTGTGGTTAGAACATACGAGAAGAAATTTCACTGAGCTTTCAAAGACTAACATAGAATTGTGTATGTTTTTAGTTTGTTTGTTGTCGTTACATTATTTTATATAATAACATTAAATCTTACTATCATACTGATATTATAAATGCGAATGTTTGTTAGAAGGTATTTTGCAGAATAGCTGCATGGATCTCGCTCAAATTTGGTATAGATGTAAAACAAAGTCTGGAAGAACACGGTCGGAACCGCCGGCGACAGCTAGAAATAACATAACTTAGTCACTGCATGGTTTCTCAGACAGCTTTAGGCAAATTTTTATTAAACGATAAAATAGATTGAAGAACATTAAATCAAATAATCTCAACTGCGACCCAATTATAACAAATAATAGTTTAAACAAGCACAGCTTATTCAAGAACATACATATATTGAGACTTGCTCGACGGAATAATCAGTCGTATGTTTTCAACGAAAGGGTAGGGTGTGCTGCGGCATAAATGATCACCGGGCCACGTTGACGAAGACAAATGACGGCCGATGTCGAACTTACACAGAGATAAGGTAGGCTTCTTGAATTAGTAGTGTTTTACTTCTCGACTACTGTTTGCTAGCGATGTTGGCTATTAGAAAACAACTGATTGATTGCTTAAACGTAAAATTATAGAACAGAAGTCAAACATCTATTTATTTAGCCACCACGGTACAGCCATATTAAAAGCAATGTTAATGAGCCTATTGTTTACTTAGAAGTCCGATGCAGTAATCCATAAATGTTTTAATATTAGCATTTTAAGCAATTTTAGTCAAGAAACAATCTATTGAATCGTAACTGTCATTAACTCATTCCTAATTATAATAATACAAATTACTAGCTGTGGTATGCAACTCCCTCCGCTTGGAATTAAAAAAAACTTAATTAGTAGCCTATGAATTCTTCCCGGCTATGATCTATATCTGTGCCAAATTTCAGTGACATTCATGCAGCTGTTCTGGGGATACCTTCTAACAAACGTCTATCCAAACATTCGCATTTATAATATTCGTAAGATGTATCTAATATTTAAGACGTAATTAAACGGTTGTAAGTATATTACTAAAATGTACTTTAATAGTATATTATATAACAATTATATATACAAGTGCTTTGTATTCATATAAGTCCGGGGGCAGACGAGAAGGCACCGCAACAATTGTCCGAAAATTAGCTTTGACCGCATATAAATACATTAAGATAATCTAGTTTATCCAACAAGTTATAAGCGAGAAGCGTTTTATATTAAATTACATTTGTAGTTTAACGAAAATATGCTGTGATTCTAAAAATTTTTCAACTAAACTACATATTTAAGATACAAAAATAAGTTTGAATTGATTCAAACATACAATTAATCATAGTTCTTTCCATTGGATTTTCTTGGTAACCACATAATGACTGTGAACGTAGCTATTAATATTTGCAGTTGAAATATTTTTGCCGCAAAAACTTATATATTTTATGTACTTTCTGTTCTTTAAACTGGAACTGTATTAAAATAAAATATTGTACGATGTTCAAGTAGAAGAAACATCTACCGCTTTTACTTTGTACCACACGTTAAAGACGATGGTGTGGGCGCAAGGAGCGGGCGATTCAAAAGCGAGGCTATCTAGGAGGTACGACGTTTGTACAAGGATAAGTCGTGGGCCAATGTTTTCTAATTTGAAATGGGTAAGACGAGTGTCCGGTCGATATCGTTAGAACTGGTAGATAGTACTTGATCTACATATTTTTAGTTAATACTTCATAATAACCTTTATGAAATCACGTTTTCTATTTTTTATTACACTCGATAATCTTACTAATATTGTAAATGCGAAAGTATAGATGGATGGATGGATGTTTGTTACACGGTATCACTAGAACAGATCAACAGATCTTAATGAAATTAGGCTCAGATCTAGAACACAGCCTAGAACAAGATATAGACTGTTAATTAAGTTTTTTATTCCACGTTCACGGAGTCGCGGACGATAGCTAGTTTAATATAATTTGACACTCCATAATCAATGTTGTCGCTAACTGCCCAATTCAAAATATTTTAATGTATATTTAATTTGAGAAATGTACACTTAGGGACTGTTTGTTTGCTTGACTCTGAGTACGGTATTTTCTGTATAAATTGTTTTGAAGACTTCTTTATTGAAACATCTCACTTATTAACCTATAAGTTCAACAAATTTATTGGTTAATTACGTTATCTTTGATAAGATAATATCAGCTAACATAATCATATTGATAAGTAACATAAGAATATTAAGATTTGATTTCGTGTCATTTCTAAGCATTTAATTACGTCTACGCATATTAGCTTGTTCCTCAAATCTTAGCGCACCTCGGGGTATTGCGTCTAAAGCATTTAGAGTCCTGACACAGATTGTTAAAACTGAAAATTCTAACAAATATAATCTCGCATAATTTATTATTTAAACACTTATAACGTGCTCTCTATGAAATTGTATCACTTTTTGCTAACCAGCATTTTTAAGTCTAAATATAAAAGAAAGTCGTGTTAGTTACACTATTTATAACTCAAGAACAGCTTTACCGATATGTCTGAAAATTGGTGAGGAGGTAGCTTAGAGCCAGGAGACGGTCATATGATACTATTTTTTAGCTGCTTTTTATTTAACTTACTTATAAATGCGAATGTTTAGATGGATGTGATGTGGATGGATGGATGGGTGGGCTAGACTAATTAAGTTTTTTTATATATCCACACAGACGGAGATGCGGGCGACAGCTAGTTTGTTAATATAAAAACTAAAAAAATGGGTTAGAAATTTACTTTCACATAAAACATGTAGAGATCTTTGTATTAATGGTAATAAGAGGCCTTAGTATTGTGTACATTGAAAGAAAATCTTATAAAATCACATTCTGATCAATTTTATGTTACTCCAGTTTACGTAACACCTTTAGCAACCCTTTCCTCGCTGACCACCCCCCCCGGGTCAAGGGGTGTCGCAAGGAGGGTGGTCAAGAAGTTACCAGCTCATCCCGAGTTCCAATACATTTCATATTCCGTTGACAGAGGCACAATAATAACGCGGTCCTGACGGTGTAAAAGCAAGACATAGTTGATGTACATTGATCCAATTTGGTACTGGAATAGACATTATGATTCTTTTATTTGTTTAAATCATTTTATATAACTACAAAGAGTGGTATTGAATTATAAGCATTTTATAATCTGATGGAAACATCTTTTTTATTCCTTCTTCTACATGAATGAATACCAAAAATGCATACGAAAAAATATAAAGCTGAGATTACTCATATTATTAATTATTATTAAAACTTTTACTCTAACCATTTTCTTGTTTGTGTCCGACTTTTAAAACATTTCGCGTTAGTATTAAAAATCTTTCCTTCACTGCGAGGTTCTTGTCACTTCTAGTGTTATTACATCTGCGCTTGACCAATAGTTAGGAATAGTTGAATTTGAAGACGTTCGGAATTTACGAGTGGTTTTGACCCTATGGGCGCTCGAGCGATAGAATATTCTCAACTTGTATAACGATTGCTTAGCAACGAATACTTACAGTCACTGGACATTTACTACTGTATATTGTTAGGAAGAAAGTCCGAAAATTAGCCAGTGTGTTGACTCAACACTAGCCTTACTAAAATGTCGACGTTTGTGTCCCCTCACTAATCATTCTGACACTTGACTTTGTAACGAAAGCGTGCCATTTGCGCTACAGGATTCTAACTAATAATGTCTAATGTAAGCTTTTATCATGTTCTTGTTAATTAAAAGGACAAACTACTCATCAAGTTAATTCATACGAGCCTAAATTCTATGATGTATCGTTTCGTTGCGAAGTTCCTATATTCATCATCCAGCTCCATCATCAGAACACCGTATCAATTTCAGTTCAATCAGTAACCGGGAATTTAATTTCCAAGATTTGATGACAAACATCTGGACAGGAGAAACTAAATAAAACTTGTAATTAAAAAACTAAATTTCGATAAAAAAAACACATTTTAGCTGTTTTGAGCTTACTTTAGACATAAATTTCATTGATTTGATTTCTTTTGTTCGGATGAAGTTAAATAAAAATATTAAAAATAGGATTTTTGTATTTTTTTATTACACGACTTCATAGTTTTTAATAATTTACACAACTTTTAGTTGCGTCTCTGATTTTTTTCCTTTTAATAAACATTTTACTTGCTTTAATCAAAATGCATTAAATAATCTTGAAGACGTATTACCAGATGCAAAGCGATTTGATTGAACGCATTTCTATTTCGAAGATATTGCACTGGCATAGAATTTACTTGAAAAATTTATTTTCAATACAAAATGCCTTAATTACATTTTGTAACATTTCTCGTAATCTTTTTTATATTATTAATGCGAATGTTTAGATGGATGGATGTTTGTTTCAAGGTATCTACAGAACGGCTGAACGGATCTTGCTAAAATTTGGCACAGATGTAGAAAATAGTCTTGAAGACCACATAAGCTTCTTAACTTTTTTTTATTCCGCGCGGACGGAATCGCGGGAGACAGCTAGTAGTTATATATAACGACAACTTTTTCTCCAGCTAATTATTAAACTAATTTAGTTGTTAATAATCAGTAAATTAATTAAATCATACTTTCTCTGTTTTAACAAACTTTGGATATTCAAAATTCAAATTGTCTTTACTGATGAATTATTTTGAAAAGCAAAAATAAGTTCTAGTCTATCAAAATTCATCTTCAACTCTTGCTACCAATGTTATCCAAACTCAAAGAACTATAGTGCAAGTTAGCAATAACTTTGGAACTGAATTTGGCAAATTGAATTCATACGTAGGTATAACTCGGACGATAGTGGTCAGCACGCCAGACGCCTTCGACTTATAATTCACTTACAAGTGTGTGATGAATTTTGATTTCAATTTGCATTCATTCGTATATTATTCCAACTGGAAATGTATTTTTGTTTTCAACAATTGAATAAATATTAGCTAGCTTCAAGTTAACGATCGTCTACATCAACTATAGTATACACCATGAGTAACTTTTGCTACAATCTCTCTGTTTAATCTACGTGTGTTTAATTTTCAACCGTATCTATATAAATCTTTTCTATTACCTTAATGTCTACACAATGTACAGTCAGTACAGAAGTAAAGTACAGAAGCTGACTGTACATTCGCTCCAAAGCGATTACATAATCAACTTCAAATGTATAGAACTGACAATAATAATCGATAAGTCATGTGACTGTCGCGCGTCAATTTCATACATTTATAAAAGTCTATGGAATCGCTTATGAGCGAATGCACTTTGTTTATCATATTACTCATCTAAATAAATACTTTGCCATTCTTTGGCGCATTACTTAAGACTAAATTCTATAGCCCTTAGACCCATTTGACGTAGTCACTGACGTCAAAGTTATATTTATCTGAGTCCAGTCAAAATCATTGTTCGATACCTGTCTTGATGAAAGCATTCCCTCGCATTTGAATACTATCGAAACTGTCTTTAGCTCTGCGAATATGCACAGATAGATTTATTAATAACTGCTATAGGGGTGGTTTTGCCTTTAGGGAGGCCGGAGGGTGTAAGAGGGGGTAAAACTTGGCAATCCTAAGCCTTGCGCCGGACAGCACCGGTCATAACTAAGATATTTTGACCGTCAAGTAATTTCTTGGCCCTGTTGGCGTATTTAGGTGGCACGATAGAGGGTGTTCGTATTGTTTGGACGGATTAGACGTTAGGAGGCGGAATTAATTCTGTGATAACAATCCAAGTTTTAGATTGAGGTTAGGAATATTCGTCAGTTGTAAAAATATTGTTGTTTAGAAAGGTTTATGATTTAATTTGAATAAAGCTTAAACAAAAGCATGAAATTAATGCTACTTATAATAATTAATTTATAAAACAATTTTATTAGATGACAAAATTTTTATTCTTTTAAATGCGAAATTAAATAATTTTTAAACTATTTTTTTAATATCTAAAATTTAATATTTCCACACCCCGTATAATATGTAGCCACCAAAGCTTAATACGATTCAAGCGCATAAACCTTTGTGTATGAGATAATATTAAATTCCAACAACCGAATTGTATGGGATCCTCAGCCAACTAGCGTGATAAAGGTAGGGTCAAACATGCACGCAATTATAATTTAGCTATAAATATAAATTTATCTGTATATCTTCCTACTAATAACTATTCTATTTCTGTAACCATTTCAATTAAGTTCAAAGCTAGGACTCACTCAATTTTCAACACAATTATCGAATGATTTGAAGTGACGACTATAAGTCGAAAGTCAGTACTCTTATCCGTTGGACTTCTGGCAATTAAAATGAAAAAATAATATAAAAAAGCTTCAATAAAAATGTCATTTGACAGCTTTTTTGTAATCCCTTTTTCTTTTAACAATTATTTTTCTTCTTGATGGATATATTACAACTACTTTAGTTTTTAACCACTAAAATACGCAGTTGAAGCCTAAGTGACCTTTTGCTAAGTTTGAATGATCGAAGGGAACTTAACATTGAATTAAGTAATTTGTACACTTAACTACAGTTTAGAGATTCTTACTTACACCGTTTTAGTAGTTTACAGAGTTATTACAGTAATAGACATGGCATTTTATAAAATAACCAAAGACTTGAAGAATATAATTAATAATTTCTTTAAAAAAATGCATGTCTTATAAGAATAAAATTTGATATACAATATAGAACTGACACAACTAATTAAAAAGTTTAAAGTAACTTAGTACATATTAAGGAAGCAATTGATAGTTTAAATTTAATTTTTATCATTATGTCTCTGCCGATGTCTGAACAAGCTAATGTTTTTCACCTTTACTTAAATCAAAATTTATCATTTCAATCTTGTCTTTTCTAATACTATTTAAGTCTACATTTAGAGTCAATTTGGGTAAGACGAACACCGCGGTCCCGAGAGGGCCTCGAACTAACGACTTTCATCCCCCTCAGGTGCCAATCGCTCATTAAGAGAGATCTATTTCCCGTAATACTAAGCCTGCCTAGAAGTGATATAGTCAAGAAAATGTTAAACTGATCGACATTACTATGAATAAGAAGATCGTCGGTGGTTCAGACGTCAAGCACTTGACTGGGTTCTAATCCCGACATGTACCCATCTGTTTTTCGATTTCCGATTTTCGTATGTACATTTTTTATCCGACGTTCTTACGGTGAAGGAAAACATCGTGATTCAACCTGCACATATCTGAAAATTCAAATATATGTGTGAATTCAACCAACCCGCACTTGACCAGCGTGGTTGACTATGACCTAATCATCCTTAGTTTAGGGTAGGCTCTGAGCCCCTCGGTGGGGACGTATAGTGAGCTGATGATGATGATATTTTCCAAAAATGTCATAAGTATGTACAGTTAGATGCAAAAATATGTACACAGAACAAAGCTCCTTCTCTATCTAATTTACACGCTTGGGATTTAAAAAAAATGTACACAACTTAAAGAGCATAAATACGTAGCTACTAGTACACGGCACAAAAAGTCTGTCTGTCTGTAGGTCGTCGTTTTTAAAACTAAATAAAGCTTGTTATAGAGAATAACGTTCTAAATAAATGAGTAAATAAATAATTTTAAAACAGCTAACAATGTGTGTAATAATCCTTATAAAACGCGGTTGGCTGCTAAATTGCATCCGCGAGTACCCGCTCGGATAATATATTTATTTTTCTAATTAATGCAGGATCGTGGTGTTCACAATCGTAACGCACGTGGCACGTTCATTTTTTTTATTCCATAATCATTTTACACTAGTTTTGTAAAAGTTACATTTAGATAAGTATTTGCAATATTAAAAACAAGTATTTTTTAGGAATCATTTTTAAATTTGATTTATCCCGAAATGTAATTAAGTTTTCAAGTTATGTCATCGTGCCAGGAGGACTTCGCTGATCAAGAGAATTACAACAAGTTTTTCTTTTACCGATTTTTATAAAATTAAAGTAAAAAAAAACAATGATATTATGATGATTTCATTTTATATGTATCAAAGTAGAGGAAGATTAAAAAGAGCATGGAATGACTGTGTAAAAGATATGCGTAGGAAGGGGGTAGAGTCAGATATGACGGCTGATAGAGATGTATGGAGGAATACATACTGCCGACCCTCAATAGGGGTAAGGACAGGTTGATGATGATGATGTTTGTCCGATCGTAGATCCTGTTAAGCATTAAGGATAGTTTGTTTAACCACCTTTGAAAGGTAAACATGCAAATTGCCTCATCAAACTAACCACGTCAAAGTAAACGAACACTATTATTTTATCCCCACCAACTCTATCAATAGATTTATCGATGCCAGAGGCTTTGTCGTACATCACTAGTTATTATCGATATTTTCTACGATGCATTTCTTCAAACGCAAGTATCACGAAGTATAGTGTAAATGAACGAGCACACCTTGAGCCTTGCTCTAAATCACGAGTGGCCACATAGTATCAAGATCGTTCGGTCGTCGGTCCCAGGTTGTGCATTGCCCCTATTCTGATCCGGGACGTGATCGCGTCTGCCATTGTGCCGGCTCGGGTGTCAGCTTCAGTGTGTCTTAAACAAATGCTTTGATTGCAGATATATTAAATAGTTGTATCTGACTTTTATGAATGTTTATAAAACGACCAATGTGAATATTTTCGCTGTAAGTTCATGTAATGGTTATAAACAGATAAGTTGTTTAAAATTGACTGCGAGATTAACATTCATTCACGATCGAATACGAATGACAATTTTTTTGTAATAAAAAGTATTAGCAGATTTTTGTTAATTTACTAATATTTCTTATACGATTCTAAGTAAGATCTAGACTTGTGCTAGGATATGTGTACGACAATACTCGAATGGAGAGATTCGAAATCTCGACCACGTGGTCAAAAATAAATGATTTAACAATTAAAAAAGATCAATGAAATTCCCAGAACAATTATCACATTATAAGTAAACAAGATTCTACAATACAAGAGAGACGAACGTGTAATCACACTCAGACCTATAACCTCCTGAATAACCTGAGAGCTAACATCGGACCGGAATGTAAACATCAAACCATCTCCTAAGGCGCCATCTATAATTTTGTAACAATGCATCCAACGCGCCCATTCTAAATCGACCCATAAAGTACATCCAATTGCCTCAACAAGATCCATTATAAGCATATACGTGGAGATGAGGAAAGATCACCGTTGCCTGGTCACTCGGAACACGCTCGATCGATTCCAGATAGATCCGTGGATATTGCATATTTATCAACCTTTGACATGGGTAACAACTTGGGAGTAACATCTTCATGGGGAGATAAACAAACATACTTAAGTAATATATCAATTAAGATACTATGCTTGTATGCTCTCTAATTGGAATAATTAATGTACGTCATTTCCAACAATATCACAAAACATAGCCGTCGCGATGCCACTTTCTTGTGAATGACGCTAACAACAATTTTTTAAATCCCTTTAATCTTGGACAACAGTAACTACAATGTCGACACATTTTTTTTCGAAGGGAAAGAGGACTAAATTAGACCTCCGGGACGAACACTCATCACACGAAAAGCGGAATTGCTTCCACTTCACGCCTGTCTTCTGTGTGGTCAACAGTAGACTTTTTTGTTATAACTAAAAGTAATTTATGCGGTTAAAAAATTATTCCCTAGTAATTTAGTTGTAGGTTTCTGATCCCAGATACGAGTAATTACATTGTTATCTGTGTTATGTCAAAGATAGAAAGACAGAGTTGATATATTTTATACAGATATTCATGTATCAGAAACTCAGTCAGTCAAACTTTAAATAAAAAATCACGTGTCTTGAATATAATCAAAACGATTTGCGATTCCTATTAGGACTATTCCACACAATAGATATATGATAAATTCTGTTGAAGCAATTTGAAATTCAATAAGGTATATTAAAATGGTATTGTTTCTCTAGGAACAGGCAATGAAATCGATTGAATATTGAGATTTGATTACGTGGGTCCATATATCTCTTCATGTATGTGGTCACGTTTTTCCTGGATCGCGTCACGCGGTTTGAAATACGTGAATTACTTTACATTAATGCACACATGTGTAATAAATCACATAAGTATACCACAATCACGTTTTTACAACGAACGTCAATGTTAGTTTTGATATTTTGTGTTGCGCTGTGTTAAGCAATAAGAACCCATATGCGTCTAGTTTTAAGGGTGCATTTTCCGTGTTGCTTGATTTGGGACTTTATATTATTAAAGAATTATGCTAATCGTCAGGGAATATAAACTAGATGGAAGTAATATAGTGTTTTGGTCGTCAATAAAGGTTCTTTGTAAATCTGAATAAGTCGATTTTTTTCAATTCCTTGTTTGTTTAAAATTGATTGTATTATTTTAATTTAAGAATACACACATACACACATTATTCATATTTTGCACATATATATTTTTAAATTTTTAACATTCCTGTTAGTGTTACATTTTTGGTATCACATGATCTAATTTTATTAGGCGTTGTAAATAGTTACAGCACAATTTTTGATTAAAAATTGGCTTATAGCATTTTGACATCGCGTCCGCTGTACATCACGCATTGGCCACTAAGTGGTATTGCTCAAGCCTGCTTGATATTCGCGAGCGTGACACGGCTATGCCCCACGGACCAATTTACTGTAATCGCACTACACTGATTGCCGATTAAGCATTTTACATCACAACTCTGGGAACTGTTACTTTTTGTACTCGCAAAAGTTTTATGTTATTTACAACACTAATTTCTTTATTAAAGTACTAAACTCGTTAGACATTATATTAACTTGTGAAAATTGTATGAAAAACTAGCTGTCGCTCGCGTAGAATAAAAAAAAACCTAGTAAATAGGATATGTGTTCTTCCAGACTGTACTCTACATTTGTGCCGAATTTCATCAAGATCCGTTGAACTGTTCGGTGATAACTTCAAACATCCATCCATCCATCTAAAGATTCTCATAATATTAGTAAGATGTGGCTAAATGTTGCAACAATATTACCAACACAAGTAATACATGATACATGTCAGAGTTTCGCTTGGCTACGCCAAATGGACATGTGGTCTCTGCCTACCCCTCTGGGTTACAGATGTCAGTCGTTTGTGTGTGTGTGTGCGTGTGTGTAATACAGTAATTTCAATCATAAAGTGATCAATGTCACAAAGTATCAAACATGTTTTATCATACGTTCGACATGTCAAATGAAATAATTTATTTATGTAAAACAACGTCGTGATCTTTATTATATTCTTATTCATCGTATGTAATATGAAATAGATAATTGACCGTTAAAATAATAGAACAAAATAATAAAATAAATACAATTCTTAAGTTTTATATTAAAATGATATGATTGTAGAGTTTACGTGTTTAGGAATTGGAAGACAAATGTCACATCGAATATCTTACTAATATTAATAAATGCGAATGTTTAGATGGATGAATGTTTGTTAGAAGTTATCTCTATAACGGATAAACGGATCTCGATGAAATTTGGTATACATATAAAACACATGTTTATTTAATACCACGCAGACGGAGTCGCGGGCAACAGGTAATAATTTACGATCTACTAACGATGCACTTAAAACATATCAGTTAAGGTTTTAAGTAGCTATTATATTGATGTTTTATATCTATATGTTTAACGATGGGTATCGTTGCGTTAAATTACGCATCTCGTATGTGAAAACAATTCAAGAAACTTTGTTATATGTGTTACTAACGATGAAATTGATTTACATGCATCGTACATAGAAATATTTTGTAACGACTTTATAATCGTGTTTTTGTTCCGATCCTCTTTTCTACTAGTTACAATAATTTTACATAATAAGCTCAATTCTGAGTCACGTATTTGTGATTATAATTTTTGGTACTCTTGGTTTTTAGATGATTCGAAGTCAACATAAGAATCTTAGCTCATATAAATTCCTAATTTTTGGGCATGACTAGGTCATAGTCATCCTTGCTGGCCAAGTATGGATTGGTTAACTTCACATATATCTTTGAATTTATTCGCAGATATATGAAGATAGTATTACGATGCCTTTACCATGATGATATTTGAAAAGCTAAAAACACATTGTTACATCGCGGGAATAGAACCTGGACATGTAGATTTCGGTTTGATCCAGACAAGCGATTATCTGCGCCACTAACGTTCACCATCAAAATAATTGTGCCATTAATTAAAACGCCCCAAAGACTGTCTAAGAATTTTTCATTAAACAATTTCATAATCCTTCACAACGTTAACATTTAAAAACGAGCAAGAGTCGTAATTTGAAGCTGTGTCGTTAGTAATTATTACATTCTTAGATTGCGTTACACCTCCCCCTCGGGCCCACAAGTGGGGAAATCTAGTCGGTAAGAGGTGGGCGCTGCATTTTTACAAATTGATACAAATTATTTGAGCGAGCTCCCGCTTTGTTCCAACGATGCTTGTTACGACTCTGGAACGGCATTTTATTATTTTCACAATGTCAGCGCACAGTTAGACGATAAAACGCTGAACTAAATTGAAACGCCTGGTTTTTGAAATGTCAATGAATTTAACGTACGATTAATCTTTCGTTAAAAGCATTTGATATAATTGGTGTCTGTAGAACTGTCTGCTTTTTAAAACTTTTTATAGCGATCCCCATCCTCAGTGATAGAATCTTATATCTGTCAGAAAATATGTAGAACCTATTTAGACCAAATATAACAACGCATTTACAGACCCACAAGGATATTGTGATATGATTTTTAACATTCACAGTACCTACTATTGTACTATAGTTTCATTATAGTCTACCGGGTCAGATTAATTGTTCGCACTTTAGTTAGCAAAATTAACAATCATAACATTGTTTTTTCGTTTATAAAAATTCTAGTAATATAACTGTTTTCAGTTACTTTTTTTATATCATAAGGTGACAGACGAGCGAGCGGCCACCTGAAATCGCTGAAACAGCGAAGTGACCGTTGCCCATAGACATACGCAATTGCATATGCGTTGCCTACCTTTAATCGACGGAGAAGAGGATGCACAGAAAGAAAATATTTTCCCTTTCCATGCATCCTCTCATCCGGAAAGTCCACTTCCACTTCCCATCCTTTCCTTATAAGAAAAAAGATAGGAAGGGAAAGAGGACTAAGTTAGGGCTCCGAGACTCACACTCATCAGACTAAACGCGGAATTGCTTCCACTTCACGCCTGTCTTTTGTGTGGTCATGGTATTTCACCGGGCGAGCCGGGACAATTCGTGCTAAGATGTTAAAGCGGGCTCTACCACTGCTAATAAACCGCCTCGTTTCTTTGGTTCAGTGAGCGTCGAACTTATTCTCTCATTCCTTACTACGGAGTCCGAAACATCTTATTCGCGCCCTCATAAAAGTAACTGCTTTGGCTCGTTTTTATTTCTACCTCTGTACCTGTACGGCCACAGTATTTTAATAAACCAACAATCGTTCAATGTAAATGATGCTTTGTTCCAAAGCTTTATGGTTTATTATCGTAAATTTTTATAACAAAATCCTACCTTCCACTTGTATCTAGGACAGTACGCTTCTGAAGGACAGGAGGAATTCCAATTACTTTATTATATGTAGTGAAGCCGATTCATTTTTTTTTAAATAAAGACACGATCAATTTAAAATATGCAGCCATGTTCGAGTGGACGGTAATTTTATTTGCGTTCATAGAAAGAAATTCATTTCTTTTTATCGAGGATTTTTTTTCAATTATAATGATTTTATCAAACGAGAAATTTTTTTTACCAATATCGTACGAAATAGAAAATCAAATGGACGCAAATGTTATCAAGGTGATGTGTGATTTGAATTATTGCACTTTTTTCAACAGTATAGAAATCCATCACTACAAAAATAATAAAATGTTTCCTAACAATAAATTTCAATTCGATAATGAACGATCGAATGAACGATGATCGATTTTAATCAATTTTAAGCTAAGAAAATCTTATCTTACTTTTATTATAAATGCGGATGTTTCGATGGATGGATGTTTGAAGCTATCTCCAGAACAGCTGAACGGATCTTGATGAAATTTGGCATACTTTCTTTCAGACATTATTAGTTTGAATCATTTAGCGCGAATGACGTGCTAAGTACAGTGTCAGAATGAATAGTGAGGGGACACAAACGACGACATTTTTGTGGCCACTGTTGGCTCAATACACTTGTTGTAGATTAAAACCTATTTCGTACAAATATGTCAAAAAAGAAGTGACGTTTGTTTTTGAGTTTAAGAAAAATAAGAACATGTGTCAGAACATAAATAAATAACCTGAAATGTGAGGAAATAATAGTTTTATTGTCAAGATCCCTCATATACATATATATAAGTGGCGACCTTGAGTAAAAAAATCATATAAAATTGATTTAGACAACACTGACACAATTTCTTATTTTCTTCCTAACAATACAGAACATAATCTATTATAGAAGAACACATAGGCTACTAATTATATTTTTTTTCGTTGGGGTGGTGACAGCTAGTCGTAATATAAAGTTAAAGTAATAAATAAAAATGTGCCATGTTATGCTAGAGTGGGCACATAATTTATTTATTCATAATGTACTTGACAGTAATTATTCATTGTATAATATAATACATAATTTACTTTCTATGGCAACGATAAATATATTTTTTTAACAAATACGTTCTTAATAAAAACTTTAACATTTCCAATATTGAATGAAATATTAATTCGTAATTTTAAACATATTTTTCACTGATTCCTAAAGTTGTATAATACATAAATATTAGTGTTTATATATTTTGAGTTTATTTGATGTGTGTTTATGTGCAGTTTTTATTTATTAACTTACTAGCTATCTCCCGCGACTCCGTCTGCAAGGAATTAAAAATTGACCTAATTTTATCGAGAACCGTTGAGCCGTTCCGGAGATACCTTCTGACAAACTATCATCAGTATGGACTGATGGACATACAAACATTCGCATTTATAATATACGTAAGATTTAAATACCCAGACGGATATTTAAGCAATGATATTATAAGCGATCATAGCTGAAGTAACAAAACTGTCAGCCAACCAATGGTACGCCGCGTTTATAATTCGATGTTCTTAATCTTAAGCTAATTGGATGTCGTAATTTTTTTTTATGATACTTAATCTATGTCTTAATTAAATCTGTTCTAAACATTCGTTTTAACATCTTCAAGAAAACGTCTTAAGCACCGCATTCAATAAAGAAAATTAATTTTTATGAATTTCATCTCAATAATATTTCTTTACTCTCTCAAATCTCAATAAGAGCCAGACGTACAAATCCTTGGAATTACTCGTCGACATAATAATATAGCGAGTCGTTAAGAAATCTAGATTAAAGAGTTGAAGTTTATGGAAAAAAAAGAAAATGTCGCCCCGTTGAGTCCGAGCCGCAAAATTCTTAAACGCAGTCCTGGGAAATGGGATGATTACTTCATCAAAACACACTTTAAACGTGTTACGTAAATCTAGTACCGCTCACCCCCTACCCCCTTAAAGGGTGAGCGAGTGGGGTAAGGGGGAGAAGTCACCCCAGGAAAAGGGGGGTAAGACGATATGGGCGAACGTGAGCGCCGTCAAGAAAACCTTGATTGCTTTTTTAATTAGTTTTTTTTTCATTCCCCCTTTTTCGCATCCCGGCGATCGTGCAAGAAATATGTATTCGTATTGTGCGCGCGTGTGCGTGTGTGGTTATGTGTGCTCGCAATTGATTGATTTTTGCAATTTATTATTTTCAAGAACACGCGCACTTTATATTCTACAAACAACAAAGAATACTACAGTAATTGATATACTTATGTATAAGTTTCTTTTAGAATATATATAATAGTACTTAATATTAATCATAAATCAATCTTTCTTTTTCCTTCGTCATAAAAAAGTAATCTTATCTTATAACTTTAAATGAGCAATTCTTGTATATATATATAATTGTAATCTCGGAATCGGCTCCAACGATTTTCATAAAATTTAGTATGTAGGGGGTTTCGGGGGCGATAAATCAATCTAGCTAGGAATTATTTTTAGAAAATGTCATTTTATTCGTGTTTTATCGATAATCAACTTAAATATAAACTTAACTTTTTCTATCGGTAAGATCGAAAAATATTATTCATATTTCATCATTTTATTAGTAATTAGTACTCAAATAATATTTTATAAATTCCAAAAAACACAATTAAAAAAAAATACCGAGCAAAGATCATCCAGATTTTAATAATGAATACGAGTACCCAACATTGATTTGACCTAGTCTATTTGTTTAGGCTCAAGACTAGTTTACATTTACTATGATAGACTTTCTATCAAACTTATAAGGCCGCATATTAGTGAGGATTTACTTCCAAATTATCCAATGGCATAATTATTTTACTTTAAACCCCTCTCTTACCAGCAATAACCAAAATAACAAAGAAATGATTACTTTTATACAATTTATTTATTGTATCTCGAAAATTTAATAACAAAAACTTATCATTCAACAGTTCTTCATCTTTAACATATCTGTACCAAATGTTCTTAAAGTAGGTACATATATTGTAAGAAAATATTCGCGTTCATTTCGTTTATGCACGCGTCCATTATCAGTGGGTCCTAAGATCGGAGTCGTCCCTACTAATTTATACGTTCTTTCGCTTTCATTATAATTATTATTCTTGGCAATTTATTTTCGCACACGAGGGGGCAGTGTCCCCCGAGGGGGCGGGTGGGGGCAACTTCTTACAAATTCCCGTTTTTCGGTGGAACTTAACGCACCCTTTTCTTGGCCCTTTTTGTTTTTCATTACATTAACTTTTGAGTCGGGGATAATGTGTTGCGTGTGTGTGAGTGTAATTTGCTCTGTATGCGTCTGTGTGGGTTGTAATGAAGAAATCTTATGGTTAATTGATAATATTTTTTACTTTTTAATGAAGGTTTAGGAATTTATTTCTTTTGACGTAAGTCTACAGTCTCATAACATAGTGTATTGTGCAATGAAATCTTTCAGGTGTTATTAACGGAAAATATAAGTGTTTTTTTTATAATAGAAGGGGGCAAACGAGCAGCGAGTGTTCACCAACAACACCGAAGTGTTCAACGATGCCCATGGACATCAGCAATACCAGAGGAACCGCTGATGCGTTGCCGGTCTTTGAGATAGTGATAAGCTCGTGTTGTGAATAGCCTAATCCCTTGAGTCCCATTTAACCAATAACCTTCTTCTAAATAATATAACAACCACTATTGAATAATTGTTAAATTCATTACTAAATAAAAAGCACGAAAAGTAGTTAGGAATAATTTTATTATATAACTACTACTTTCCGTGAGTACTAACTTTTAAAAATAATTACAAGCGGTGTTAAATATAACAAACATCGCCATGTGTATAGTGAACGGAGTCGTCGCCCCTACAAATGTAGCTTGAAACTTTAAATTGCACAATTCACGATGCACCTAAGACGTCCACATGCGCACGGAGACGGCGAACTTCCACGAAACAAAAGCGATTACGACAGACTTCGACTACTCGAAAACAAAACGCAATTTTCTCTTAAGAAAATGAGGGAACTCTTTCTCCCCATTGAAAAATCATCAACACCCACCGCGTATGTACCCGTCGCCTCCACTTTTAGGGGGGGAGGCGAAGATCTACGCCGCCGACTTGCGTACGCTTTAATTAAAAATAAAACATAAGAACGATGTAACTGGATGAGCCGAGGAGCGAAGGAAAAATGAAAGAGAAAGCCGTCCACCTCCCCCAGCGGCGCGGGGCGGGGGTGCAGGGTAGCCGCGAAGCCAGTCGCTAGTCGCCGAGCGACCGCCGGGGGAAGCACACCTCCCTCGCATGCTGGGCTACGACGAAATGACATCAGTTTTCTTGTTGCTAATGAAGAAAACGTCTAAGATGGCGTTAAATATTTATTATATAATTATTATTAAACTTAAAATAAATAGTTCTAGATTGTCTTCTAAGTCAGGATAGATCCTGGTTTCTTAATCATTGAAATATGTATGAACACCATCTGTATAAGTCATGTAACAATCGATGCCACCAATTTTATGGGTATAGAACATGGTCATAGGAGTTCCATTTTAAGGGCGATCAAGATTTAATACTTCGTAAAGAGAACATATATATTAATATGCCAGTTAATAAAAAAGAAATATGTTTACTTTATTCTTCTCTCTAATTCTTACTTCTTCGAAAAGTATGGCTGATAATGTAATTAATAAGTATAAAAGCTTATTCTTACAGTAATAGAGAGTAGAAAACCACAAGCGTAGATCCAAAGGCGTATAACAAATTTGCTAACAAAACAAAACCACTAAGTAAGCAGTCTAGACATTTTAATTTTCCTATCGGTACGTCTTCGGCTTCGACAGATCAGACTCTTTTCATTAGACGACTCCGCACATGTGGAATGAAATCTTTGATGTAGACCTCGTTAGTGACGCGGCAACGCTAAGAGTATTACAGCACAGAACCGGATAGAACCGCATTTTTCAAATGCATTTTCTTTAATGCGGTGCCAATAAAATGAGTTTGAAAGTTCCGCTTTACTTCGTTATGAGAGATTTATGAGTACCGTAATATATTCAGATTAAAATGTACATTTTTAAGAATTAAATTTTGTAATAAGTAACTAATATCGCATAAATAGTTTTCACGTCTAAACGTTTAAGCGTCTACATTTATTTGTTACTAGTATTTAGTAGAGCTGGGAATTTGGTTGCATTTGTTACCAAAATTTTGTACTTTGGTTCGAGTAGTATTAAGAATAAATTGTATGTTAAAATAAACCAAAAATGAAAAGTGTAATACCTGAAAAGAAACAAAACAAATGCATCACTGCTAATTTATAAATAATAAAACCGCAACGAACATATGAGTACGCAACAATAAAACGCAAACCAAACAACTGACAGGCGAAGCGAATAAACAATGAACGAACAAATATAAAAAGCACGTGTTTTACCGCATACGCCCTCGTGTACTTATTCAAATCTTACCCGGCACAGCATTCGCTCATTCAATTTTCTAACCCATTTACGTCTCAGACGAACTGCTTGCACCGGAGAGAGCAAGAAAAAAAAAGTAAATTACTCGTCGACATTCCCAGCCATAGATTTTCCACGATATAATTTCATAAGCAGTCGGCGGGATACGTGTGTTCGTTTTGCCCCGTTTTTCCCCTTTTGAATTGATTAGCTCGGATTCATATCGAGTTATGAATGGAGTTTGGATGTTTTAGTTCAATGTTTTTTATTTGTTACGTATCGCGAATGCGTTCTCCAATATTCATTCGATCTTTATTAGAAATTATTCGCTATGAATAAAGTGGCTTGTCTGAATCTCTATTAAAATTCAATATCGACGTTTCTACACTAAAAAGTTTTCATATTTGATAAGGTTAATAGGTTAAAAGCTGGCATGTAATAAAATTCTGAAAAAACAAAAGTAGTAGCTAATATTAGACGAAGGATTTTTTAATGCTCTGATCAAAAATATTTTATTTCGCACAAACGAGCGTATTTACATTTGCTATTCACGACTTTGTATAATGTATAATAAACAGGAAGGGGGTTCGCGTATTAAGCTTAGCTAGGCCTGGTTAATGATCCAATTCCTGTCATGTTCAGGAAAGGGTTTAACCCCCTAAAAAACTTGAAACAAACGCCGCAAAAACCGAAGACGTTCTCTATCGCACCCCACCGGGTGGCGAGGGGATGCGACCCCCTCAAGGAGGCACCGTGAATAATTATAAAAGAAATAAGATAGACATTGACTTGGCCGCGTCAGGCCGTAGATGAATAATAATGGATTTTTGTTTACGTGTGTTGCCGCCTTTATGAGCAGCAGTAAGCTTTTACGATCTGAAATATTGTTGCTTAAATAAAACGGTTATTAATGTTACGGTTTTAATGGTATTTACTATGTAAGCCAGGATCAGACAAAAACCGGTTAGAGACGGTCGTTTTCTGCTTACTGTATTACGGTTATTAACACGGTAAAAGATATGAAATACAGCAGGTCTCTGTGTTCATCAGAGAACTTATATGAATTGACATATCCCAATTTGATACAAAATAGGTCCATAATATTATTCACCTTAATCATCATCATCAGCTCACTATACGTCCCCACCGAGGGGCTCGGAGCCTAAGTTAAGGGTGATTAGGCCATAGTCAACCACGCTGGCCAAGTGCGGGTTGGTTGACTTCACACATATCTTTGAATTTCTTTTCAGATATGTGCAGGTTGCATCACGATGTTTTCCTTCACCGTAAGAACGTCGATTAAATCGGAAATCGAAAAACACATTGGTACATGGCGGGATTCGAACCCAGGACCTGCAGATTGCAAGTCAAGTGCTTGACCACTGAGCCACCGACGTCTTATTTTCACCTTAATACTATGACACTATTCATCATCATCATCATCATTATCGTTGTCATCAGCCGCATAGCGCCTTGCAGGGCAGGCCTTCCCACAGATTGCTACAATGGTCCTGTCCCGACCTTATCCAGAAAACACACTTTTACACATCCTGTATTTTCCATTATTATCAAAACAACTTATACTTTCATGTTAAATGCTTGTCTTCGAAGTGGTTGTGTATTAAAAAAACAAAAAAAAAAGCAAGAAAATATAAGAGTCAGCGAAGCAAACGCAATAAACACTAGCCCGATACAGAAGAGTGCAGTGTAGGAAAAGTAATCAAGCTTCGACGTAACTTTGTTTGACGCGGACGCAGTGGGATTGCTGGCTGGGAAATGTAGTTTTTTTTTTTCTTCTTCTATATTTTACATTGCACAATAATTGTTCTTGTTAAGTTGTTGACGTGTAAATTCATATAAATATGTCTAATATAGGTTAATAAAGTCCTTTTAAATCGATATTTCTGATCAATAATTAACCTAAATTGTGTAATCTATAAAGTGTTTAAGAAATAGCCAGTACTTCTTCTTCCAGTGCTTCTACAGTCTTAAAGGTTGGCTGGTAACTTAAAATATTTGTTCCTGTTACAGAACTAACGTATTGAACATTGGAAAGACTTAGAAATTATATAATTGCTAAATATATTCGGTCATATAAAATTCTGTAAAATTTGTTTACTTGTAGTCTCTTAAATTTAGTCAGAAAAATCAACACTAAGAAACTTGTTAAGTGAATAAAATAGTCTCAACGTAACAGTAAATTATAAACCTCTTTGGATATAAAATTTTAAACATGAATTCACAACACTTTAGGTCAGAAAATGCGATCGTCGAAGGCGACGGAGCACGGAACGTCGTAAATTGATTACGAGTAAAATTGTTAGTCGCCGGCAGACTACTTACGTGCACCTCGCCACCTCGGCACACCTCTCGCTCCAATCATATTTCCACATGTCTAAATCATTTTCCCCTATTTATAACTTACAGCTGAGAAAACTTAATAAGGAGTCGTTTAAGATTTCAAATGATGTAGGTAAGTGTTTATTGAAATAATCATTGTTCATTCAATAAATAAAATCTTACTATTATAATATAAATGCGAATGTTTGGATGGATGTTTGTTAGGTATCTCCAGAATGGATGCATGGATCTCGATGAAATTTGGCATAAACGTAGAACATAGTCTTAAAGAACGCATTAAAAAATATTTCTTATTTTAATTCCGGTAAGACGAAGTCACGGGCGACAGCTAGCGTGCATTTTGTAAACATATTTATTCTTTTTAACGTATCATTATACATATTTAATTAAATTAACGAACGTAAGAGTCGAAAATAAAATCATCTAAAAATTTTAAAAAGAGGAAAAAGTTTTTTTTATACTTTTTAACATGTGAACTGGCTGGTTTTGTGACATAAAAAAGCGCAATTTTTAAGAGATATAAAACTAACATGAATAGGTAACAGGCCACTTAAATTTCTAGGACCAAGAGTGCCAGTCGTGCAAGCGAAAAAAAAAACAACTTTTTACTGAACGAGTGGGCGGTTAACGAAAACAAAGTGGAGTATGTTTTAACCCTCCGATGCAGTAAAGCAATTGTCGAGTAAACATATTATTTTATGCAACAAAACGATTAAAAAAAAAGAAAACTTTTTCGTTTTTCAAAAACGGAGACAAAGAAGAAGTGAAATGGAAAGGTCGCTCACATGCGAGACGTATAATTAAAGGGTTGAAATGAATATTTAAATATCGTAAAGGGTGCACTCTCAACGTCACAATGACGTTCGGCGCGTCCGAATCTAGAAAGATACGTATTTTTGGAAGTCGAGGTACGTCCCGTTGCACACCGGGTGTAGAGAACAAGGATTCACTAATTATTTAATTCTATTTCATATACCAGCTATTGAACCCTATCCATAACAATTTAGCTCCTGATGAAGTCAAGAATTCAATGGGTTTGTGATCACAAATATGTTAATAGTAAGGAACTATTTTTGTCTATACTGAGTCTACTAAGTAAATCTGTCTTTTCTAAGTATCGGTGTTACTATTATATACTATTTATTAACTTGATTGATTAATATTTATCGAGTTATGAATTTAGTTAAGACTTTGCTTATAAATTGTTTATTTCCTTATTATTTCTTTTGTACTATAATAATAAAATAATTAAAACAGTCCCATAATGTTTTTTTAGAAATACCAGAAATAGTTTCTTTCGATAATCGAATTAAGCTGATTTTTATTTAATTTATATAATCATATTTTGCGTTTGTTTTTACTCTGTGGATCCCTCAGTGTGCCTCGATCCCAATCGCCGGCGGGACGAGTCAAAGATACAGATATACGTCGCAAGGGGCACGAGCGTTTGCCAAAAATTATAATTTTAATTGCGGGCCCCTCCCGATGCGCCCCCAGCGACTCGTTGCGACATAAATATAAGATATTTTACAACCTCCTTACTTACTACTTTTCAGTTTTTTTTATGTGTGAAAGAACAAAGCTCATGATTCTAGATTGTGTATTTTGCATTTTGTCTGTGGTATGAAAAATAAAAGTACCAAATGTACTCTATTATTCACTGACACGTTCATTTTTTAATTAACTAAAAAAAATGACAGATACATCAAGACTTATTAACTTATGGTTAGGATATATTGGCTGAATGCAACCGTACCTTTTTAAAAGAAATAAACTCTACCAATTCTTTATTTTATGCTTTTTTCTTAATAAACAGTTGTCTGTAGTCTAATTCAATGGAAAAGGGAAATTGTATGTACACATATCACTAGCTAACAAGGTTGTATTGTTCAGAAGTGTTGAGTTTAAATCGATGATGCAAACATAACTATTTTTAATTATAAAATTTATATTACTTAGGTAAATTTGTTATAATTTCTCTTATCCATTGATCTATACGTCTATTTGTCATTTTTTCATCATCTGTATGCAAATGATGGATTCCCCGTCCAACTTCATTCATTCGAAACGCAAACTCAGCGAACCCTCATTGAAAATAAGCAACACTCACTTCCTCATGCCCAAAAAAAAAATTAATGACTTCCCCAAAAAACACACACGCGTAAAACAAAGAGGGCAGGCAGACCGCCGAAAATACGTAAATACGAGTTCTCGCTAACAACTTCCTCCTACTCATTATCTTCTGAAATCTGCGTATGTAAGAGATTTTTCAGTTTCCATTGTAGTACCCACTGCTATCTTTAAGCCTTTAAGTGAATAATAATTGCTATAAAACTCAAAATCTACAACTTCTAGTAAGTTTAAAAATTAATAAAAAAATTGGGACCCACCTGAAAGCGAAACCTTTTTATAACAATGCAACGCTTAAAATTTTGATCTTTATTGATTTGTTTAACAGTCGAAGAAAATGATTTCCTATCCAGCAAATTGTTATTTTAATATCGTATGTCGTATGTGATTCTAAGTGGGAAGCGAATTTAATTCTTTGACACATCTTCGTGTTTAAAAATCTTCGTCTTCATTCATAACAATATTTGATAAGAATAATAAACTGTAAAAAAGTGTATTCATAGCGGAGTATATAAGTGGGCAAGTCTGAACAAACTTGACTGAATACTTGAGACAAGGGATCTCTTGTCTTATGAAATGCTTAAGTGGACAGCTACGTCCATGAATCTTTATTTTAGTTTCCCTCTTTCGAACTCAGCCTAGCATTCATGCTCGTAATTACAATAAAAATAAATAATGGAAACTTTTATCGAGCGTTTTTTAGTTCTATTATAACAATATTAATGTAATATTTTAGGCTTTTGTTTTCTTGTTTACCTTATTTTTAAAGATAGAATGTAAACTGAATTTTCACTTTTAGGATCAATAGAACATCTTTCAAACAAAATTTATTTTTTACCTGTATTTAGTCATGTTTACACACTGTAAAAAATCTGTAAACAGGAATAACTTCAAACTTTTTTTTATTAATCCCATGATTCTATATATATATATATATATATATATATATATATACATGTAGTTATCGATCTGGCTATACACCAGTACCGTTTTGTCTTTGAATTTTGGGACACGCTGTTTATATGGAATGATAAAGCTTGCATTCAATAGCTTTAATAGATTAACCAAATAAACATAGAAAACATTATAACACCCCCTATATTTATCGAAGTACAATCATTGCCAGCTAAAGCCCACACCACAAACGGATCTGTCGATATAATTTTAACTGTAATGGACACCACGACCACGCCTCAGTTATTCCTCACCCTACGGTCTGTTCCCGCTACGCTAAAACCGCTTGGGTTAAACTTTAAATAGTAATTTTAATAAATTTTCGTAGAACAAAGTTATAATTTTTTTAACGGCGAATTGAAGAGAATTATCACGTCCAGTCAGGATAATTTTAAAAAACAATGGTTTCTGAAAGATAAATCTCCGTGTAAAGCTTATTATTATCTTTGTTTTATCAAAAATAATAACAGGGATAATATGTTTTATGAAGGGATTGTGGTCTCAAAAACCCACGGTTAGTAATGGTATTTAAACTACAGTTCTGCGCACCTCAGTAACATCAGTAAGAGGAACCGCATCCTCTTACTGATGTCCATGGGCGTCGTTGAACACCTCGGTGTTCACGCTGCTCGTTTGCCTCATTTTGTTATAAAAAAAGGTGGCGATTTTCTTTTACAGATCCCGAGGTTATTTGATAATGAATCTACTTTATATTCATACTTATGTAATTTACAATAATGATACTACGTATTTAACTGCATATTATCATTGTTTATAAAGCGAAATAAATTTGAAATGTCCCAAGTAAAAATAGCGAAAGGGGAACATACCCACGTCGCGTGTTAATTCTCACTCAAGTAACACGTCAAAGACGATATACATTATTTTTCCACAATGTCAATTATTCATCTATTAATTTCAGTTTATTCACACTTAGCCAAATATAAATAGAGGCGTTACTTTGTGAAACAATATTATTTTCACGTAAAAGAATAAATTTTTGAAGAAAATTGCTTACCGTATAATGCTTATGCCAATCTCGTATGGTTATTCTTACCCAGATTTGTATTTAAGTATACCTTTAGGGTAGATTTAGTGACACGGAACCGTACTATTTTTTTTATTTTTAAGTATAATTTTATGTACTTCTTTTTTAAAGCATAGTATTAATCCGGTCTAGGCTACGTATTCTATGGCCAAAGTAAAATAAAAAAAATAAACGAGAAACAACAACAATACATGTTTATAAAAACTCAGACTATACAACGAAAAGTGCATTTATTTAAATTAAAAAAGACGCGCCACACACCAGCAATACACTTTATAAATTCACACGACGTTACCCAGAACACATTCCATTTTTAAAAAAATATAGTGAAAGAAACGCGTTCTTAAAAAAAAAATTCGTTCCCTCACAATATAAAGCACCCCATTCACAATACAATGGAGGTTTTGTGCGGTTTATGCGACTGAATCGCATGACCCGAGCGACGTGTGTTACAATAAATGTATGGGTGCACTCAGTGAATTGTTTTTGTTTTCTATTCACGGGGTTATGGCTTTTCTCTTTTATTTCGTTTCCTCGATTTTTCATACTGGAGAGTATAATTTTAATGCGGAACTCCTTGAGACGTTTTATTTCTGGTGGATCAAGAAATAGACTTTTACTTTTAGAAATATTTCACGAATAATTATAAAGACTAATTTTAACAGAGGTAGAGCTTTAACATGTTCGCACGAATTGTCCTGGCTCGCCCGGTGCAATACTACGACTACACAGAACACAAGAGTAAAGTGGAAGCAATTTCGCGTTTCGTCTGATGAGTGTTAATCCCGGAAGCCTAATTTAGTCCTCTTTCCCTTCCCACCCTTTTTCTTATAAGGAAAGCATCGGAAGTGGAAGTGGACTTTCTGGATGAGAGGATGCATGGAAAGGGAAGATATTTTCTTTCTATGCATCCTCTCCTCCGTCGATTAAAGGTAGGCAACGCATATGCAATTGCGTATGTGTATGGGCAACAGTCACTACGCTATTTCAGCGATTTCATGTTGCCGTTCGCTCGTTTGCCACGTTACGATATAAAAAAAGGCCACATGAGGTCAATTAACATACATCCAAATCTACGTACGTACGCGGGAAAAACATTACCCTTCTAAGTCAATGGGATAAAAACAATGTTTCTCATAAATTCAAAATGTGAAATTCATAAACAAATATGTCGGTTGAAACGCGCCGGATGTGGTCAGGAAACTTGTAAAGGATGGGGGAGTTACATTTTGTTTATGTTGGGATGTTGGTTACGGTAAAATATCAAACTACGTTTTCCTTCTTTTAAATATGCATAATATAATTTAAAAATATGTTTATAAATTCAATATGTTGCCCACTAATAATATTGTATTGCTATCATACTAATATTATATACATAAATCCGAATGTTTGGAAGGATGGATTGTTTGAAGGTACACAGAACGGCTGCATATATCTCGCTGAAATTTGAAAAAGATGTAGAAAACACACAAAGACATAGCCTAGAAAAACATTAAGGCTACTAACTTTTTTTTTTAATTCTTCGTGGGTAGAGTCGCGGGTGACAGCTAGTAAATAAATAATATTTACTTGGTTTCTAATTCGCTATAGTAACTAAAGTTGTTTTGATATTTAACCAAAAATAAAGTGCATGGATTTTGTAAGGAAACTTTTTATGGATGTTCATATTTTATTAATCTCAAACATACATTTTCCTGTTAAAGTTATGTTTTATTTTATCCAATATCTATATGAATAAATTTAACCAACTCGGGCTGAATTTAATGCTCTAACATGCTATAACTTTTATCACTTAACGATGTGATATGGAAACTTAACCCTCGTAGTTTTACAGCTATTAGATAAAGTTGATTGTGCGATATACCAATTGATGTATGGAAAAAGTTTTTACTTAGTTATGTTATAAAATTTGAAAAGATAACTTTGTAATCCTTTTCAAGGAAATGACATAGACATTTGACAGTCAAAGTGATAGGGAGAAGTTCATCGAGCTATTATTACTTCTAAAATACTATGATCATGAATTATGTTCGAATTTATACATACTAAGTTATGGTCTAGTCGCCCATAACTTAGGGTAGGCTCCGAGCCCATCGCTGGGGACGTATAGTGAGTTGAAGATGGTGATGATGATGATGATGATGATACTATGATATATTTACTGTCTTACTGATACGGTTTAAGTTCGTTTTATAATATTTCTCGTATATTTATTTAAATAAAATTGAAACTATGTTTTCTATGCATTAAATTAGAGTGCATATTATTTATTTATAATTTAATTTATAATAAAACTAACAGTTCTTACCAAGTTCAACCAAATTTTATCTTAGTATTTTTTTTTTAAATAACAAAAGCAATAAATAACTCAATAATAGCTCATGTGTGTCACTAGCTTTACAGATGCCCGCAATATTCCAATAGTAGGGCGGCGCAATTGCATCCGCATATTTTTTTTATTTTAACTACTCAATGACTACTCAATAATGTTTAATTACTGAGTCAGTAATGAGAGATTCGAATCATCATAATAAGTGTCGTCTGATCTGATAATGAGTGGCGAAGTGTGGTCCCATATTACTAATGAGGGTCGACACGTTCATGCGGGAGATTTTCATAGGATTATAGTTTTGATTTGGATTCATTCGATTTAGGTATACGGTTTAGTACCATATCATTTGATTTTAATAAGCTGACAGAATGCATGTAAATCTTATGCAATTGTTTTATTTAAGTCAAGTTTTTTTTCTTTAAATTTTGATTGTTTTAGAAATTAGATCCTTATGCACCTTTATGTTTCCTGTTTTAATCAGAAATCTTATTAATTTTATAAATGAGAACGTTTGGATTGATGGATGTTTGTTTGAAGTTGTCTTGCTTAGGTGTTTATAGTGATAGTGACTTAGGTGAACATAGTCTTGAAGAATACAAAGGCTATTAAGTTTTGTTTTTAATACCGCGCGGAAAGAGTCGCGGGCAACAGCTATTTTATACATATTTAGGTGAAATCTAGATTATGAAGTACTACAAATTAAGTATAAGTATCTTGTCCTACTTCACAAAGTATGTCTTAGGACAACAATTAAAATACTACTAAAATAACTGCTTATTATAAGTTTATAAATGTACAATAAATAATGTACAGTATCGAATGTCATGACCATAACGAGATGAGCACTTTCGTGTTAATTGGAGGCGTTCGATTAATGACGTCGTCCGTCGCCCGGCGATGTGTGAAGATTCAATTTTCACTGAACATAATGATTGGACTCCTTTCAGCTGACGTGTGGTTAATCCTTGAGTGTGAATCCTCGATATGTGTAATTTATTTTAATGTTAATAATATTATTATCTTTAACGATACCCTTGATATGAGAAGTGGAAGTTAAAATACATATTTAAGAATTTGTTATTTAAAGTTTTTTTCTACGTTTTTGATTTTAATACAAGAATATTTTTTACAAAATAACTAAAGAAGTGAAATAATTTACTAATATTATAAATACGAACGTTTAGATGGATGGATGAATGTTTGTTTGAAGGTATTTCCAGAACGGCTTCATAGACTTCGATGAAATTTGTCATGCATGTAGAAAATATTTTTAAAGACAGATAACAGGGGTATTGGCCCGGATCGCTCGGTGAAATTCCACGATCACACAGAAGACAGGCGTGAAGTTGAAGCAATTCCGCGTTTCGTCTGATGAGTGTGCGCCCCGGAGGCCTAATTTAGTCCTCTTTCCCTTCCCACCTTTTTCTTATAAGGAAAGGATGGGAAGTGGAAGTGGACTTTCCGGATAGAGGATGCATGGAAAGGGAATATATTTTCTTTCTTTGCATCCTCTCCTCCGTCGTAGGCAACGCATATGCAATTGCGTATGTATATGGGCAACGATCACTTCGCTATATCAGCGATTTCTGGTGGCCGCTCACTCGTTTGCCACCCTATGATATAAAAAAAAGAACACATAGGCTACTAATTTAGCTTTTTTTTAATTCTGCGCCAACGAGTCTTGGGCAACGTTCAGTTATAATATTGTATAATTGAGAGCGTCGGTGACTCAGGGGTTTAAGCACTTGACTTGCAATCTGCAGGTCCTGGGTTTGAATCCCGCCATGTACCGATGTGTTTTTCGATTTACATATGTACATTTATCCGTTGTTCTTACGGTGAAGGAAAACATCGTATTGCAACCTGCATATATCTGAGAAAAAAATCAAAGATATGTGTGAAGTCAATCAACCCGGACTGGGTCTAGTGGTTGACTATGGCCTAGTCACCCCTAACATAGGGTAGGCTCCGAGCCCCTCAGTGGGGACGTATAGTGACCTGATGACAATTGACGTATCTCTATTTACTTCAATTGTGAACGATTCTTAGAGATTGTTTATTTTAACAGTAACTTTTAAAGTTAGTTGCAAATTTAAATTTCACTATTGTACTAGACTTAGGTGTTCTAATTTTGTAAAGGTCAAAGGCGTGTCCAATATTCATTCGATTAAGAGATTGTGAACGTATTCTTAATACGAATCGTGTTCGAAAATTGAAACAGCGGGTAGCAATATACTTAATATGGCGGCTACTTCGGGCGCCATCTTACGGTCATATCTCGACCTACATTTACAATTGAATTGGATAGGTGTCTATTTAATGCAATCAGTGCCTATTTATATTTCATACTATTGAATGATATGTAATTTAATTTAAAATTCCTTTAACAAATTCAATTCAACCCTATTCTTAATCCGTCTGTAACCATACTTTATATTATAAAAGAGACCTTGCGCTTTTAAAATTTCAAACTAAGCTCGTTAGCGGGGAGTATCGGCCGAAATAAGCGCGCATATTCTATTGACAGAGAATTGATTGGTGGTGAACTTTGTACACTTACTTGCAAATTTTATTAAAACAAAACTCACGAAGTGAAATCACTCTTATTGTAACGAAGAAACAAAATTTTAATATTCCACAATATTTTTTTTTCTTAAGTTTGGTTTCTGAGATTCAGATCTGTGTATACATATCGTCATCCCTGTCATTATCTTTGAGATAAGAAAGATAAAAATATGTTTTAAACAGGCATTTTGATCTTAGAATCCCACGTTAAGACGGTATGTTAAAACGTAATACGTGTGTATTATGTTTGAAGACCAATATTTGTTTCTTTAAGTTTTTTGAGAGTTTCCACTGTGAACAACATGATAAAATTATCTATGTATCTTTGAGAGAAAACTCTTTTTATACAAGTGTTACCACATGTTATACGACTAATTAGATCTCACGTTACCTTAACAAACGACTAACGATAATATAAAAGCCATAAATTGTACGAAATGTACATTAAAAGAGTTTAAATATTAAATATTCGAACATCGCTGACTTGTATAATTCGTGCGACAGACGGGTGTCCCCGCAGACACACGTCTGCCAATTTCGATTTTCAAATGTTGAATAGGGTTGTTAACGTGAGCGAACATTCCCGCAATTAAACCAATAATGTGATAAACCTCGCATTAAAGTTTTAGAAGTTTTAGACCCTTCGTAAAATTGTAAATAAATTGATACCAATAAACAGTAACATGTGTGGGAGTCACAGCCGGAGAATACTTTTTCAAATAAAACATCATCATCATCAGCTCACTATACGTCCCCACCGAGGGGCTCGGAGCCTATCCTAAGTTGAGGGTGATTAGGCCATAGTCAACCACGCTGGCCCAATGCGGGTTGGTTGACTTCACACATATCTTTGAATTTCTTCTCAGATATGTGCAGGTTGCATCACGATGTTTTCCTTCATCGTAAAAATGTCGGATAAATGTACATATGTAAATCGGAAATCGAAAAACACATTGGTACATGACGGGATCCGAACCCAGGATCTGCAGATTGCAAGTCAAGTGCTTGACCCCTGAGCCACCGACGCTCTCATAACAAAACATAGTCTTCTTTAATTCATATATTTCTTTTAGAATTGTAAACAACAACTTTTTTAAAAACACCGCTGTTACATTGTCTTTACCGTTACCCGAATGTCAAAAAAACATGGCCGTCATTCAGACGAGAAATTACAATACTTTTAATTTACGATAGCGAAATACAGTCAGATAATTAACATGTTAAGTTGAATACTTCTATCTTACATTTGAGAATCAAATATTTAAATAATCTGTTGGATGGTAATACAAATGATTAATGTTAATAAATTATTCAAATTTTCGTGAGACATTATACTAAACTGATATATAAAGACGGCTAAACACTCACGTATATTCGTCCGGTGGCGGCACCGACTAGTTTCGAGCCCCTGGCAGTGAGCCACGGGCCGCGTCCGCGAAATAATACCAGTACCACTCATCCTCATGAAGGGCCCCCGATGGGCCCGAAACTAGTCGGTGCCGCCACCGGACGAATATACGTGAGTGTTTAGCCGTGTTTATATATCAGTTTTTTATGATTAATGTTGTTATTTTAAATAAACAAAAGTGTTATTGACTTATAGAATAGACTTATATACGTTTTAGGTTAAGTAATTACAGAATATATAAAATGGCTAACACATGTAAGTGTATGAAATTTATAGATATGTGAATTGATGTATGGTTAAATCAATTTTTCAGTTTAAAATGTACGTCAACGTAATTACCGGTCATGTTAACTGACTGATGACAGGTTATCGTGAACTAAGTACGCATTACGGTCTTAATATTTTATTATGTAAGCGATACATATGTTTTGCGAACGGTTAACATGAATAAAATAATAACGATCCTTTTTTAATGAACTTAATAAATGTTATAAAATTATTGAGTTATAAATGTTGTTAATTCTAAAAGTAAATCGATTTTAATATAATTTTCCCAAGATATAATTGACAATATTATATATATCATATTTTTATATTTATAGTTTTATAGTAAAATATGTTATTTCGTATTTAGAAATCAATCATTTTTTTTATATTATTATTTAAGGTGGCAAACGAGCGAGCGGCCACCTGAAATCGCTGAAATAGCGAAGTGACCGTTGCCCATAGACATACGCAATTGCATATGCGTTGCCTACCTTTCATCGACGGATGAGAGGATGCACAGAAAGAACATATTTTCCCTTTCCATGCATCCTCTCATCCGGAAAATCCACTTCCCATCCTTTCCTTATATAATAAAAAGGGTGGGAAGGGAAAGAGGACTAAATAAGGCCTCCGGGACGCACACTCATCAGACTGTACGCGGAATTGCTTCCACTTCACGCCTGTCTTCTGTGTGGTCGTGGTATTTCACCGGACGAGCCGGGCCAACTCGTACTAAGATGTTAAAGCGGGCTCTACCACTGTTAAATTTTATTTTATTTATAGGATCAAACAAAATTTCATTATAATATTTGCATGCCAAAACGCCTTATAATTGCATCTCGCAATAAAAATTCAAGTGCGTTCGAAAGCGTGCGTGATCGCCCTTTATACGTTTATCATTATCATTTTATGCGATTCCGCGATGATTCATTAACGAGTCTACACATGGGGGGCTTTCAGCAATACATTATGGAAGGCTGCTCGCGTGCACTCCAAGGGAACAGCGAAATGTGTTGTTTACAGCGATAGTTGTAATATGGATATACCACTAAAAACTATTTCCGAATAAATTTTTGTGATCTGCTGTAAGCTATACGCTACACATTATGTTTAAATTTAAACTTTGTACCTACACCGACCTTGTTAGTTTATATTAAAAAAACTAGAAGTCTTATTTTTACTTTTTTTTTACTTTTAAAAATGTAGAAAACATGCTTAAGTTACAAAAAAATAATAATTGAAAAACATAGATATTTGTGGCATTGGAAAATTTATATAATTTGAATTAAAGCAATCAAAACATAAGTTTATTTTAATCCTCTTGTCTACACTAACTTAATAAAATAATTGTCTTGTCCACACAAATCTTCGTGCACATGACGGATGGCTCAGAGCCAGCTATTCATTTAAGTCTCATGTACGACACTTATAATCCATTCAAGCTTTCATACAGCAGCCGTGCACCGGTCATACTTATTAAAAAACTTGACTATGAACAAAAGCTTCTACACTTAATTAATCTTCAGCGAGCTTTATACGTCTGATAGGGGTTAAAAAATTACTACGCCTCCTTTTCTTTTTATTTTACCCAGCTATTACGAGATTAGTAAGATGAGTACGGAGAGCTTGCAATTAAAATGGATATATATTTTAATGTAAGAGCGTGTTGCGTCATTTTATTCTGTATTAATTCTGGAAGCCACTCTTACATATTCTGAGCTGAAGGGTCAAATTAGTTTAGTCTGAGTATGTGTCTGAGATTTAACTGGGGACACAGTGTAAAGCAGTCTCAAAAAGTCTCCTGACTGGAGTTGAATCGATTAATCACAATAAAACACTGGTTATATTTTGGTGGGAGTCAATTTTAATCAAATGCAATTGGCAGGTCGATACATATAAGAAATAAATTAATACCGCGACTGCCATCTATTGACATAATATTATAATTTAAATTGTCATAAAATTTGACACAGGCAAGATATAAAAACAAAAATTATGATATTAAAAAAAATATAATTTTTCAGGCTCGGGGAATAAGGCTGTGTTTTATTGTCTCTACACAATTGTATGAAGGCAATAATCTACCGAATTTACCTATACGGAGATAGTCTATATATATATATGTAAAAATCAATTGCTATTAGATAATCTCGCTAAAACTCAAGAACGACTGAACGGATTTATCTTATCTTGGTCTTGAAATGTTCGTGGCGGTCTAGGGAAGGTTTAAAAGGTGAGAAAAAATCGAATAATTGCCGGGAACGACGTCGCATGCGATAGCTACTTTCACAATGAAAATGTGTATTCAGATGGTGAATTCAAATCTTTATATAAAATACAATGTCCAGACAATATTTATTCAATGGCCACATTAAAGCGGTGTCCTTAAGCGTACCGTTCGACGTATAAATCGTAATTTAGCAAACAAGTAAATCCTAGTATCGCAACACATGGACGTGGGTTAGGCTCTAATTTATAAACGGTTTACGCACTTAATCTCCGCCGCCGGGGCGCGGGACACGCGCCCAGCGCCCACGCTGCTTTAGAGACGCACCCGGCTTTGCCCTGCCTGCCTCGATGATGCAATACCATACAAGTCTACATTCAAGATTATACGTCAGAATATACCATTATGATCTATGGATTTTCAGCCAAAAGTACATAAAACTTATTACTCGAAATAAGCATCATAAATAAAACGCGGTAAATACTTAGTCGAAAGAGACGAACTATTATTACCGAAAAAAAAACTTTGTCATTAAATTGTGAAAAATGGAATCATACTGGCATGTTTTTTGCAGCACACAAAGAGAGAAAAGAGTAAAAAAAACTCGCCCGCACTACATGCAATTTTCTATCGCAATCAGAACTATAACAACGCTCGAGCAGGCACAGACGTCCCGCCAGCTGAAATCATAACGAGAACCCAAATAATAACAAAAAACACGCGCCAAAAAGAATAAAAAATAGAATTTGGTTAAGCGGCACACCACCCGAAACCGAAACGATGTGGATTGCCCTCGAGAGATAGCTACAGAACGAACAACGGGGCCAGGAAACGGGCGGGGAACTAATAAAACAACAAAAACTCGTAGAAACAAAATTAAAATCGCAGACAAATGATGTGCACTCGCGCTTTGATATTTCAGCGCTCTCCCTGGCCCCACTCTAACAAACGCAACCACTGGAGCAATCCTTTTTTTGTGCTCCTCTCCTTTACCGGGAAATGACTTTCTGACTCTTAATCTCTCTCGCGATCTCATTAAAAATTCATAACTCAAAACTGCGAGTAAATGAAAATTTGCTATATCTAAGTTGTGAAGCGATGCCTCAACTTTCGTTCAGTTAAAATAAATATATTGCATTTTTTTAACTTTGCCTAAATTACATAAATGTTTTTGTTTTCATGAAAGATAAATTGATATACCCATATAAATTTATTTGCAGCCAATTTAATTACGTATCGAACTTTTTTACGAGGACCAAATAGTGTTGATACTTTAGGATTTTCAAATTGAAAAACCAAAACAAAACTAGAAAAGTTAAAAGTATTGTTGTGTGCTTTACATAAACCTATACAAATAAAGTTCGTTAAAAAAATAATGTGCACAATAAAAACTCAGCCTCTTTTGAGTCTCCTCACTTAATAAAATTAAAACGACTTTCCCTATTGAAGTGATAAACATATATTTATAATAATAAGAAATAGTCTACAACGTACATTTATCTATGTTGATATATTCATAGTCTATTCCACTGTCGTTAACTTGAGTCGCGTCGCTAAAGGAAGCGACCGCGTCGTACTAAGCCCCGAGCGAAAAACGAAGGAAATCCACAAAACAAAATTGCAACCCGCCTTCTAGCGTTGTACTTTTTTTACGAACGTTTATTTTTATGTTCCCACATTATTAACGTGCTGTATTTTTAATAGATAACAGAGAAATTTATGCATATTTTTTCTATAATAAATCACAAAAGAAAGTGGTTTAAAAATGTAATAATAATGCACATTTTACTGTAGGTTTCCATAGTCGAAATAGTTTTATTAAGACATGCCATCCCTGTCAGTTTCAGTCAATAAAACAGAGACGACTATAATCCTTTTATACATAGCTTTGTTACTCGACTTTTTTAATTTCTTTTGCTTAACTTCATTTATTCCTAACCTCATGATACATCATTGTCAGCCTGGATTCGTCAACTGCTGCTGAATGTAGGCTTCCCCCATCGATTGCCACAATGCCCGGTCCTGTGTCGACCGCTTCCATTGCAGTCCCGCAAATATGACCAAATCATCCGTCCATATTCCGGGAGGCCTAACTGTCTGCTGCCGCCTCTCTAGGACTTTTCGGACCCATCGGCCGTCCTCATGATGATTATATTTATTTTATAATAATTTAGTATCCAATATCCTCTCAACCTAATTAACTGGATCCCATACACCCAGGATGATGAGTAGGCGTTCGTAACTGTACCCAATGAGCAATAATAACAATCGTGCTTGCATGCGTGCTTCTTAACGTGATAGTTTCCTGACTCGATCGTGTAATATCGCGCACACAAGTGATTCGTGACGTTTAACAAAGATAAGATTTTGATGCTAAGTACGATTTAGAAAGGAAAATTAGACTTTATTTTGGCAGTAATGAAGAACACAAGTTTTCATGGGAAAAATTTTTCTTTGAAAGACAATAAAATGACAGACATGACAGACGTCCACTTTCATGAAACTTAAAACAGCTAGTGCACATCTCAACAGATTATACTACTCCAACAGTCACAATATTTTTTTGGAATTTAAAACATTCCGTGCATTTGTGGATATTATTTTTAATTTCTGTATTTTCTGGAATATTGTTAGAGTAATGTAAGTACTTAAATTTAATGTAATATTGTATAAGAATAGACTTTAATAGAGAAACAATTTATACATTTTTATAACCGTTTTCAACGTGATTGTACCTACGTCAAATAAACTATACTTAGGACATGCGAGCGGCCTGCTAGAGTTAATTACGATCCCGCTCTCCGTCCTAATCTAGCTTCCAGGTCTGACCGTACCGAATTACAACTACCGTGCGTGTGTAACCGGCTTTATATCTCGGTGTAGTAGGCCAACAAGTGCCATAGAATTGAATGTAAGTTAATTAATTAACTATAAATTATTTAACTACATAAATCCTTAACATAGAATAATTTAAATCAAGAATGACCACTTTTAATTTCCATGTGAAATATCAATATACAGTTTGTGGTTACTGAACATTTAAGTTTTATATCTGATCAACATTGCATGTAGCTAGTACTTTTTTTTAATTTTTTCATTTGGCAGTTTTAAAGAAGAAATAAAAACCTATATCTTCTATTGTCTAAAAAGCAGCTGTTTTCTAATTATTAACAGTTTTGATAAATTAGCAATCTCTTAAACTTCTTGAGCACAAAAATGAAATAAATCTTAATGGAAGTTAAAACATTATTTAAGTTATAAGTTCTTTAGAGTAATAACATTTTAGTAGGCTATACTCAGAGTAAGCTTGATTATCTCACCTTTCTCACACACTGTCGTACGGCCATTTGTTTAAATTACTTTAGCACGTACGTTCTTCTTTAAAGCATGTGTACCATCGCAAGCGAAAATATTTTTATTCTGGATTTCATTTAATTTAAATTCTATATTATAATTAAGTTTAAAAACAAACAAAGTTTTAAAATATAAAATACGTCATTTATGACTTAGATTTAGATCTTTTTTGATACTAGATGTATCCAGACTTACCAAATATTGGACAAAGAAACTTAAATAGCAAAGCGAGTAAAATGGTATCGTATAGAAAATCTTTAATTCTATGCGTACAATATTAATATCATCTATAACATGATCTATATATACTTTTAGCATGGATGTTTTTGAAAAGTTTTTTTCATCCAAGCAAGATTAGAATTAACCTAAATAGGCTATCTTAGGGAGTGATTTTAGATATGACAGCTGATAGATGTGTATGGAAAAGTAGTACATACTCAAGTCTTCCCTCTATAGTTAATAGGGATAAGGCCATAATGATGATGAGTGTATGGTACTTATCTATCTCTCCAATTTATTTGTTTTCTGATTTTTTTTTTAATTTTTTACACATCTGTGTGTGACTAACCTTATAGCTCGTGTGTAGAGACACGCGTGGGCGCGCTCGTGATGCGTGCGGCCAGATTAAATTGCATTAACGCAATATACTTGCACATTACAGTGCAATCTATATTGTTCGTGCTCGTTTTAAGTAATAAAAACAAAACACTGCCCTGCATGTTTCATTTGTTTTTTTAAAGCTCCATATTTTTTTTTGTTTTAAGGTGAGTCCCCACTGTCAAAGAATTTATTTAACAATTTATTGTGTAATCACCTTGATAGTTCTATGCATATCGATATGGCTTTATTGTTATCCTATCAAAGTCTAGTTATAAGGCATTCATGTCTGAAACAAATATTTAACATGTATGAGACATCGCGTCAATATTGCATCTCGTTGTGAAACGACATTTCCAATGCATGTCAAATAACGTATTTCATAGTTGTTCAAAGGTGCTCTACGTTGCGAGATGCCTCTAATTAAAAGTATAAAATATTCACAAAAGAAAGTACCAATTTTTCTCCTATATCCAACTAATCTAACCAAATAGAAAAAACTAGCTGTCTCCCGCGATTCCGTCTGTGCGGTATAGAAAAAACTTAATTAGTAACCTATGAGTTCTACTGCACTATGTTTCTCATATATGCCAAATTTCAGTATCCATTCTTGAGATAACTTCTAACAAACATCCATCCATAAATACATGTATCAATACATCCAAACAAAATTGTATTAAGCAATATAACTTGCATATATTCTAAATAATTCCCGCAATCCAAGCGAACAGTCGTCCTAGTCTATATCTCAATTATAACACGGAAACGCCAAACGTCTGTTGTGAGATATTTGAGAAAATAGCCGAGATGACTGGTCTAACTGCAGTCGTACAATGTTCACATACCAGCAGCAAGACGCACGTACAGACCGACGAGCAAACATCTTGAAATTGTTGATTGGCTGCAGATACACCCGCCGGTTTGATTTGTACACATCATGTGATACTCTCTTAGTAATTTACTAGAGCTGTTATATTTTATTGACTTAATTTAATTATACAACGTAACATTAATTAATGTACAAAAATATGTAGAAATATGTGTTTTACGGCCACCATTTTTTTAAGTATACATTTTCAAAAAAGAAAATTAATGTAAAAAAGGCAAGTAATTTATTGAAGTATTAGCTATCGCCCGCGACTCCGTCCCCGCGTAAATAAAAAAAACCTTCATCAGTAGCCTATGTTTTCTTCCAGACTATGTTCTTGACCAATGCCAAATTTCTGTGACATTCATGTAGTCATTCTGGAGATAACTTCTAGCAAACTTCCATCCAAACATTCGCATTTATAATATAAGTAAGATGTGTGCATGTCATAAGGAAATCTAAAATACATAATTTATTTATTTTTTATATTTATTTGTCTCTAGGTAGTAATATCAGCTCTTAGTGTTTATCATTAGCACATGTAACAATAGTCGGTGTGGCGGGTAACGGGCGATCAAATACGTGAGATTTGCGACGTTCTACGCCGGCCTCTTATTCTGAACTCGGCTCAAACGATCAACTTGCTATCTCGAGAGCTATCTGCACACTATAATGATGTAGGAACTAAAGCTCCCTACAGACTGTGTTGGGGAGATTAAAAGTTACCAAACTGATTGGTCTAACTACAACATGTAGAGTTTGAAGTTGGAACGGTCTTTATTTGAAATTGATTTGTTTAAATGTTGGCTACAAATTGGTTAACAATTTTGATATGTACGATACAAACAATTTTCATAGTTATTTTCTGATGAAATTCACTTATTTTCACTATTTTATATCATTTATTTGAAACATATATGTCCTACTAATAAAAAAACTGGTCAAGTGTTTTTCTCAAACAGATGTGAGGAGTTCCTCACTAGTGTAATAGTTAAAAATTTATCAGAATTTCTTCATTAAGAAACTTCTTTTAAAATACCTTAATCGGTCTTATATGTAACATAATGATAATAGCTTTTAAGTTAATTGCATTGGAGCAATCTATTTTATTAGAGGTAACCCACAAAGCTGAAGATCGTTTGAGACTCAATTCTTAAATATCACACATTTATATCACATTAGAGCCCGAGATTTAATATCAAAACACGCCGATGCGGAAATTGAATCTATCTAATGTAAACGTTAAGCTAAGAAAAAAATTGGATAAGGCATTTTATTCTATTACCTTTTATTGAGTTTAATTTAAATGCAATTTATAATAATAATTGTATTTACATACACTTATATACATAATAAAAGGAGATTGTAAATTGATTTCCTAAGCTAAAAATTATTCCACCTCTATAAATTTGTAGCTCTATGTAACAGTATCATACGTAACGAGTTGTTCCCATATTGCATCGAGATTATTAATTCGGATATGAATCCGATCGCCGACGGATACGTACCGACTTATCTGTATCATTGGTCTATCGTCTACCCTTGCTGTTTTATATTCATGCTAATTTGACCTCTAACATAATTCGATAAGTACTAATTTTCCTTGACGTGTTCAAGATTATTTGTTATACTTTTGTAATTCATTTTGATGACGTATAGAATTTCTCGCCAGTTTCAATCACTGTGTTATATTGGTTACACGCCTCAGGCCTTTTTTGATAGAATATATCAGGGCGCTAGAATTGTTAAGGGATAGATAAAATCATAAAATATGATATTATTTTATGTCAGTGATACTCCTTAATTTAATAGTACTCTTACGAAATCTATTCATATTTTAGGAATATTTAAATACTAGCCGTCAGACACCGTCCACGAGGGATTAAAAAAAAACTTAATTAGTAGCCTATGTGTTCTCCTAAATCTATGCCATATTTCAGTGAGATCCATGCAGCCGTTCCGAAGATACGTTATAACATTTAAGGGTGATGTTTTTCGCAAATTAACTCATCCGGCAGTTTGGCGATTTTTTTTATAATTCAATATACTTTATAAATAAATAAAAAACAACCATCAATCCTTACATCCATCCGTCCAAACATTCGCATTTATAATATTAGCAACTTAAAACTGGTTTCTGATTAGAACTTCGATAGACTGATCTCGACAAATATTAACTGTAGTTTTACTAACATTTACAGTTTTAGTTCAAAAATTTATAAAAAAAAAAATACATGTGAAAATAAACACAGAATTTACATACATTTATCCCAAAATATAAACAAAATGTCCAAGAGGAATATTTGAATAGTTTATCAAAGAAATATAACTGCAGGAGAGTTTCTGTTACCCTGGTACATTTTAAGGCAACAGCGTGTGATATGTAAATGTATGATAATGCGGCGACAATTTGCACAACTCATGACCTCTACCCAAACTATCTGCGGGCAGGCCCATAACTTCGCCGGCTCTGATTGTGAATACGGACGTGGGGGTTTAAAATTAATATGTTTGGGTTAAATTTACATTCCATATATATCTATGAACACATTTGCATTGGTTAATCGTGTGTTGTACAAGTAGTTACTACAGGATGTTAAAAATTTGTATCTTATATATATAATTCTCGTGTCACAATTGTCGTTCCCATACTCATCCGAAACGGCTTGACCGATTCTCATGAAATTTTGTGAACATATTGAGTAGGTCTGAGAATCGGCCAACATCTATTTTTAATCCCGCGCGGATGGAGTCGCGGGCGACAGCTAGTAATAAAATATTTTTACAAGACAAATAGATACTTCACTTCTTTCTCATGTATAAAACTAAATCTAATGAAGCATTAATAATTTATTATTTTATACTAGGTGTCACCCGCGACTCTCCGTACCGATTTAAAAAAACTTAATAAGTAGCCTATATGTTCTTCCAGATTATGTTCTACATCTGTGCCAAATTTCATCAAGATCCGGTGAGCCGTTCCAGAGAGACTTTAAAAACATCCATACATCTATCTAAACTTTGGCATTTATGCTATTAATAAGATTTAAAAAATAAATAATGAACACCTGTCATCTAAATTCAAATACCACACAGTATACATTGGGAAGCAAATTCCAACTCACCGAGCCAATGTTTGCAGTCTTATCCCTAGATTACAGTGTCCGTGTGTGCCCGTGTTCCTAAGGATTAAATCCGATCACGTGATCTGTCGAGATCGAAGCCTACGTGTGTAATACACGGATCGTTCGGATCACGTCCAAGTGGTAAGAGTAAGCGTTTAAATGGCTACAATAATGAAATAACTGTGAAGTTCCATTGTCTTAAAAACGTGGATAAAAGTATTTTGTAACCTACTTTACAATCTTATTTTTGTTATGTTTTTCCTTCTCCTATAACAAAAACAGTATGTTTTATTGATTGTTTTTCCCAAAACTATTATTACTTGAGATTCAGAAATTAATATCATTTGTGGCATGACGTAGAGTGAACAGGCATTTACTATGATAGCACATACTTCAGCCACACGACTACGTTAACTAGACTGGGTAGCCATGAGCTGGTTTGTTCATTGTAAAAAAATCAAAGCGTACTATATTAATAATATTATTATTAATATAATATTATTGCTTATGACTTGGGTCGCGACATTGTTAGCATAAGTATAGTGTATCCCTCGTTAAGATTAATCTCGCTCGGGCTGACGACATCTGCATTCGACAATTATGTTCGTGTGAAATTCGCTATGGAAATTATAATCATTTGTACTTTAATGAAAATATATTTCGAAGATTTTCGGTAAAATTGTACAAACATAAAGAGATAAATTTAAATTTTAAATATGGTAAAAACTGTAGTAAAAATATCTTTACATTTTTGTATACAAAAAGAGAATTTTTCACCTGTGAATGTTGACATTTCTTTGTACATTTTTCTTAATTAAAGAAATCGAGATTTATTTCTCTATGGTCACTGATACTATCCATAGAGATCGAAATATAAAAATACCAATTTATATTTAATTTTTGCACATAGTTTTATGTAATGGTTTATACTCTCCTGGTAGTAAATATATATATTATATAGACATATTTTTTGTAATATTTACCGAGGGGCACGGAGCCTACCCTAAGTTAGGGATGAGTAGTCATAGTCAACCACGCTGGCCAAGTGCGGGTTAGTTGACTTCACACATATCTTCAAATTTCTTCTGAGATATATGCAGGTTGTATCACGATGTTTTCCTTCACCGTAAGAAACTTGTATAAATATAAACATGTAAATCGGAAATCATAAAACACATTGGTCCAGGACCTGCAGGTTACAAGTCCCGTGTTGAAACCCCTGAGCCACCGACGTTCTTATAGACATATAGTTAGACGTATCGTTGAACCCATTGTGCATATGCATACCTCGCTTTATCTTACTTGTAACCATCGGTATCTTAAACAAGGCTACCGACAAAACACATTATAATCTCTACCATATATACAATAGAATGGGTTATTCTTGTAAGGTATGGTCCTACTACGAGCGATTTATGAAGCTATCACAAAATAGAAATAATTTTATTAATAGAATTAATTATTCCCACGTAGTTTTATTATTTCATCATCATCAGCTCACTATACGTTCCCACTGAGTGGCTCGGAGCCTACCCTAAGTTAAGGGTGATTAGGCCAAAGTCAACCACGCTGGCCAAGTGAGGGTTGGTTGACTTTACACATATCTTTGAATTTCTTCTCGGATATGTGCAGGTTGCATCACGATGTTTTCCTTCACCGTAAGAACGTCGGATAAATGTAAATATGTAAATCGAAAATCGCAAAACACATTGGTACATGGCGGGATTCGAACCCAGGACTTGCAGATTGCAAGTCAAGTGCTTGACCCCAGAGCCACCGACGCTCTATATTATTTAATAGGACTTTTATGTGTTCTTTTACGTTCAATTATTTTTTTATTAATGATTTATTTTGAATTGCCTTATTACTTACTCTTTCACGAACTTTGTATTCAATGTGTGACTTATTTTTCATGAACCTACCTAAGTTACTCGCTGCAATGAATTTTCCGCTGATAGTATGCCCACAACCCTTATACTAAGAAGGCCAATTAATCAGTAGTCGAGCTAATGAGCGAATATTTCATTGTCCGGCTCCTTCTGCGATGGAAGGGTAAGGGCTGTCAAAAGCATACAATTTTATTCCACACCATCTTTATTAACAACCCTGTGAAATGAATTTGCAACATTTCTGTACAGATTTAAAAAGTATTAACCAAACATAGTGCCCTATGTCTCTATCAGAAATTTGGTATTTTGACAACAGTCTTAAAAGCTACTTATCGATTGCAATAGCAGAACGTAGGCGTATCATTTTTCTTATTATTTTTTAAAACACAAAGAAAAAAAATTTTTTTTTGCATCAAAGCAGGAACCAAACAGACAATTTTAAACTCTAAATTCGACTACAGGTCGAGCGTATGTTACGTCAACATTCAATAAGCTCTTAGTCTAATTCAGAGGAAACCCGAGCTTAATCAATGTCTTAAGACCAATTATTAAGCACGGTCTGGAGCAACTATTTAAATAAGCCGACATTCAATCCGAACCCCCCTACGACGAGTGCAGCCCAGCATTAATAATTCCCTCAGACTCATACGACATTCGCACTGTTCATATTATTATATTATTGGCATCTGTGTCCGACAACCCTAAGGACGGTATCTTGAGACGATAGAATAGTCTAAGAGCTCACGGAACGAAAACGTTTGTCATATTTAATGACATATTTTGTTAATATATTTTTCAACGACAAAGGGAGACTGAAATCACAAGTTATTACTACACGTTTAGGAATAAGAAATAGACAAAATTGGTAGCAATAAAAATCTACGTAATAATAGCAATATTCAAGTAAGTAAAGGGTGATTTAAATTTAAATTCAGATAATCTTGTTTGTTGTTGATATTGCACAACACACATAACCTGAATTCTATTTTTTCAGTTAAGAACATAATTAAACCATATCATAGATTTAAGACTCTTCATGTAAAATATATAAATTTATTCTTATGTAATTAATTTAAAAATCTCATATATATTTGTAACTAATTATATGTACATTGACAAACATAACTTTTATATTTGATATATATGAGATTTTAGAGTAAGTAAATTACAAATGCTAATATAATCCATACGCTAAGCCACGTTGTCTCTTTGACTAAAAGGGTTTTCTCAATAGAAACACGTCGGCCGCAATGAGGAACATCCACGCCGCCGGCTCTGGCAAGACGCGGCGCTGTCACACGGCACACTTGGTAATATCCCTCAGACAAAACATTCGCAACGTGCTGATTGGGTGGAGGTATGCCGGACCCAATGGTACAGTCACGACTTGTTGGTTTTGATACTTTATTGAATATGTTTTTAGAGTTATAACTAACTTAACATCTATCAATTATTTTTCATCTGGCAATTAATTTGAAAATTTTTAAGTTGAGTTCTTAACTAACAAATTAGATGTCAGATATTAAATGCCCAAAAAATAACGATATGTATGAATTCACGGCATGTTAGGGTTACTCTGGATTGCACTGCTACTTTTTTTAATTCATAATAAAGTCTCTGTTTTGTTTAAGTAAACGAACAGCATGGTAGTATGTATAATGAATATAAGTGTAACGGCAGTGGAGTTCTAGGGTAACAATCCAATATGAAAATGTCAAAGTATCAAAATTGTTTGATCGTAGTTTAATAATGACCAGTATTAGTTGAAGGTACAAATCTACATATTGGGGTGTGGGCATTTCTTGCATCCCCGTCTGAGATATGTGTCTTAGCCCCCCCGTGTCCGAACCCGGGGTGGCCACAGGGACGGATTCTAAAATTATAATTATAAAAACCATTTGTTACATTAACTTAATTTGAATGCAATATCAAAAAAAATATCACACATTTAAGTAAAATTAATGTTTAATACACCATTCCTTATTATGTACATACCAATAATTTTCTATATGTTCATTGAGATATATTTTTTTAATCCTTGGAAGGATTTAAAAAATAAATATTTGTAAATAAAGCTAAAGTAGGTAAATAATGCTTACAAACTATATAAATCTTATAAAGTTAGAGAGAAGATAAATTTAGTTTATTTAAGTTAGATTTAAGTTACCTAAAGTTGAGAATACGCATTCTAAATCCGTCCCATAGACATAAATGTTTAAGGTATGCAGATGCGGTGCCGCCGTGATAAGTTAATTCGCAGTGGCCGATCCCTTACCCGCATCAAAATTATAATGGTTCAGAATATGCCAGAATATGTGGACCGTCTGCCTTTATTGAAAATTTAATGGTCCCACATAAATATCATCAAGTTATGTAGCATAGTTGTGATATTCTAGTTATTGTAAAGTTCCATATGTTTTTATTATATACTAGTGGTCGCCCGCGACTCAGTCCGCGCGGAATTAAAAAAAAATATAATTAGAAGCCTTTGTGTTCTTGTAAACTACATTCTATATGTATGTCAAATTTTATCGAGATCCTTCAGCCGTTCTGGAGATACCTTAAAACAAAAATCCATCCATCCGCATAAGGTAGCGCCTGAAAGCCATGTTCTTTAAGAGTAGTGTTAATAACCACGTATTTTTAACATCTAATTTAATTTCAATAGCTTATTGATGATGTGATTTGGTCATAGTCAACCAAATTAACCCAGTGCGGGTTATTTGACTATCATATTTTCAATGTTCCAACAGAAATTGCTTCTGTTGGTTTGAATAGATTTTACGCTTAACGAACCTAGATAATCTTTAAAGTCTCGCGACCTAAATCACTTGAAGTCTCATCACCTAACATCCCACGAACATACAATACTTCAAGCCCAAGCATGGCCCAGCCGTGGGCGAAGCGTGGGCGAAAAGCCCACATATTCCTATGCTACGTGGCAAAAGCAAATCAGAAGATAACCAATCTAATCTGACCTTTACAACTGTTACCAACGTTATAGTAATCGTGTTTATAATTCAAGTAATTTAAATTTTCAAGAGATCTATTTATCTGGACGTATAGTTGATTCGATTTGATACGGTATCTATTATGTTTACTGTGGCAAAGCTGATGTGGGAATATGTGGCTGAGAAATTATACAATGTTCGTAATGATAGAATAATCTGATGTTTATGTTATGGATATCCCGTGTAATATCAAATTATTCAATGGATTCATTTAAATAACTGAGATATATTTAGATATAATAAATAGACCAACAAACATTTACAGTTTTTTATACGATAAGAATATTCTGTTTACATCTTAGTCAAAAATTAATTTTTTAAACATGAAATGATCTTGGTGTTCCTCCTGCTCGTTTGCTCCCTACTCATATGTTCAAAAATTGATTTAAATAGCATTGAATTAATCTCTTCAAGCATTTAAATTACTAATACAGTAATTTAAAAAAGGTTGTAAAAATGCTTAGAAAACACAACAATTAATATGTCGAAAATATTTAATTTAATTTGATTTTTTTATTTCTCTCACAATTCAACATATTAAGTAAAACTAGTCATGTAGATATCCATATCCAAAACTATCCATCGGTTAAATTATCCTAATGTGGAGGCACCCCCCTATCCCGACCCGTCCGGGCCATTCCCGTGCCCGGAACTTGTGGCACATGTGTTCCTAATACCCGGGCATTTGTCAGTCTGTAATTACGAAGTGATTTTACTTTCGCTGTCCCTTACTTAAATCTTAATGTTAGTTCTGTATAGTTCTTACTTAGTGAGAGGATTTAATTACTACAACCATCTATCTAAATATTTAGGTAACTTACAAACTTACTACTTGAGAATGTAAAAGCTTTTAGGTTTTGAAAGTATTTGCTAGCATTAGCTTTCTCATTATCATCATCATCGTCAGCTCACTATAGGTCCCCACCAAGGGGCTCGGAACATACCCTAAGTTAAGGGTGACTAGGCCATAGTCAACCACGCCTTCCTTCACCGTAAGAACGTCCGATAAATGTACATATGTAAATCGGAAATCGAAACACAATGGTACATGGCGGGATTCGAACCCAGGACTTTCAGATTGCAAGTCAAGAGCTTGACCCCTGAGCCACCGACGCTCATCATCATCAACCTACCGTTATCCTTATCGAGGGTCGGCACAGTATGTACTACTCCTCCATACATCACTATCAGCCGTCATAAAGCTAGCATTAGCTTTCTGGATTTTTTTTAAATCTTACTATGTTTGGATGGATGGATCTAGAACAGCTCAACAGATCTCGATGAAATTTGGCACGGATATAGATTAAAGTCTGGAATAACAGATAGGCTACTAATTAAGTTTTTTTAATCACGCACGGATGGAGTTGCGGACGACAGCTAGTATTTCAACATTTCTGACACCAAATTTCCCCTTATTTATTTTTCTCAAGTAATGTTACGTAATTTTAATTATGATTTTAAACATTTCATTAACTTTGGTACAAAAGTAAGTATACTTAACGTCAAAATAAATCACAAATATTTAATGTTTACTTTCCCACACTCAATCCTCAAGCCTGAGTGACTATTAAACTAAGCGCGGCAATTGAGTACCTAAAAATGAGTTTTCCAATAATATTTAATAACTCTACATGGACATTTAACAAAACAATTCAAACAAATAAATCCCGGAATTGGAGTACAGATAAGCCAATAAAAATGCTGACAGAGTATTGCAGCAATGGCCAATCAAAAATGGAGGGAAATTGAAACGTCAAAACGTCAGCATTTTTATTGCTTTCGGCCAGTTCGTACGTTATGTTTACGTATTATGTTCGTTTGGATGGTTAGGAATGATGGGGTTAAGTGCAAATTTAAACATGAAATGTTCGATGAATACCTTGAGCAAACTGTCAAATAAGGCTGTATATTATCAAATTATTATACTAATACAAATGCGAATGTTTGTATGCGTGGATGGATGATTGTTAGAAGGTATCTCCAGAACAGCTCTATGAGTTTCGATGAAAATCGGCATAGTCTGGAAGTCCACTAATAAGGTTTTTAATTTCGCGCTGATGGAGTCGGGGGCGTCAGTTAGATTAATAATAAAGATGATAGCTTATGTTTGTTTATTTGTAATTTCTTTATGTGCATAAATTAAGATTAAACTTTGGTAGAGTTTTTTAAGGACGACTATCATCACTCTATGTTATAGTAAAAAAAATCCGTATATTTGCGACATAAACGGCCGTATCTTTTGATTGTGATGGCTTAGAAGTTTGATTATTTTACAGCAACATGGAACAGCAGACCTGAGTATTTGATGTAAATTCCAGCTTGATAACTTCACGTGTTCCTGAGAAGAAGGGTCTTGACAAACGGACGGACAAACAAACAAAGTGATCCTATAAGAGTTCCGTTTTTTTCCTTTCGAGATGAATTATTAAATAGATGTACACTTTCAGAATAATTCTAAATATACAGCGAATAATTGTTTTTGTTGTAAAATTTTGACTTTACCGCATAATAACTCTTTAAATGAACGTCAGTCGAAATGCGACGCATTCGATAAACTTTTAATTGCCCCCGGGGAATTCCCGATCCATCGAAACACGGCGTTGTTTAATTTCCAATTTCGTATCGGAACAACATTTGAAACTTTTTAAACTGAAGTTCACTTGTACGGTAACCATGTTTTAGTTATTTTATTGGACAATACTCAAACTCATAATTTTGCAAAAATAAATCCGTTCAAACATGGTTTAACTTTAAAAAGTGTTTTTTACTTTATATGTCCAATTTAAATTCGTAATTGTACTCTAATAAACATAGTACAAAACCTAATTTAGTATAACCAACTTTTACATAAAAATGGAGAACTTTTTTATAAAACAATGAACATTATAACATGTATAAGCTTTGAGTTTTTTCATGTAAAGTTTTGAAACAAATAGTTAGCCTATTTAATATTTAAAAAAACAATCTTTAAACAAACTAATACAATAGAAGAATAATTTTATTGGATACTAGCTGTCGCCCGCGACTCCGTACCCGAGCAATTATAATAAATGTTAATTAGTAGTCTTTCTGTTCTTTCGGACTGTGTTCTAAGTCCATAATTGCATCGGGACCTTTTAAACTGTTTTGATGATACCTCCTAACGAACTTATATCGATCCCTACACCCAAGCATTCGCATTTATAATATTTCTAAGATAATTTTATATGTAAAAAATTCTGTATAGTTTAAATTAATAAACTGAATATTCGCCAGTCGTAACAAGTACTATGGGACCGTTGCAAAAGCTTCGTACAGATGTAAGTGACATTTCTTAACATACAGTTTCACATCCCACTCATGTCACGAAACAATGAGGCCATTTAGGATCCTGTTACCATACCAGCCTCTTTCGCCTGTATGTTATGTGACTTCTGAATAATGACAATACGAAAACGTACCTTATGCGATAATAAATAATTAATAAAATTCAAGATTTAGATAAAGTATTTTCATGAAATTGACAATTCATTACCTCATTTATGTTTTAGATTATTACTAGCTGCGACACGCGACGCCAACCGCGCGAAATAAAAAAAAAATAGTAGCCTATGTGTTCTTTCAGACTATGTTCTTTATGGATATCAAATTTCAGCGAGATCCATTCAGCCATTCTGGAGATATTTTCAAACAAACATCCACCTAAACATTCGAATTTATAATAATAGTAAGATTTAGACCAATGTGACGAAAAGCGTTACATCTCTCGAGAGATCTCATAAGAGTTGTAACTTATTTATCGGATGGGTTGATTTCACTTCACATAAAAACACTAGAGAAGTTTTTATTCCTAGATTATAAAAGAATATTTGAGACTTGTCACTAAAAAGGTTAAAAATACTTAGTAGTGTTTATGTGAATGTTATAGCTATACTATGGCTCGTGCCTATTTCCATTTAAATTGTAAAAGGTTTCCTTAGCAACTTAATTATATACATTAGATGAACCACGCGTTCGCTGGTCGATAATCCATTGTGTTCAATGCAACCATCGCTGACAACGCGAACCGATTTCGACATACGAGAGTTACGTTAAAACCTCCGTGTTCGGACTTAGTCATCAATAGAACAGTAAAAAGTAACTTAAAGTAGATTTTTATACTAAGATTACGACCCTGGGTATACCAGTACGTTAGTATTAGTTTTAAGTTTAGTAATTTGCAGGGATTATAATACTTAAGAAAGTGGATATTACAACACTGTGGTGATTAATATTAGTTAATTGAACCCTCATAATAGACTATCAATTAATATAGAGTAACTATTTAAGATATCGAATACAGATCAAGAATCGATTTAATAATATCGATTCAATTTGTATCCGACTCAAGAAGCACAACAAACTCTCAAACGGCACGCGCACCGATACCGAATATCGATACATCAACGAATAGCGATGTATTACATTAATATCGAGTAATTTACACAATGACACGTTGTGTCCCCAGAACGGTAATTTCGTCCATCAGTACCGCCTCTAACTTTCTTCTATTATGCTGCTCTATGGTTTGTAAGACAGATGTGCCGACACTGAATGTAGCTTTTATACTTAAATTCTATCAAATGCGTGAAATAGATGATTGCATTCCAAATGGAATTTATCAAGTAACGTTACACTTTGATTTAAGAACACTGGCTCTTATAACAGTTTTCTCTCTTAAAACATATGTATTTTTTTATATCATAAGGTGGCAAACAAGCGAGCGGCCACTTGAAATCGCTGAAATAGCGAAGTGACCGTTGCCCATAGACATACGCAATTGCATATGCGTTGCCTACCTTTAATCGACGGAGGAGAGGATGCACAGAAAGAAAATATTTTCCCTTTCCATGCATCCTGTCATCCGGAAAGTCCACTTCCACTTCCCATCCTCTCCTTATAAGAAAAAGGGTGCGAAGGGAAAGAGGACTAAATTAGGCCCCCGGGACGCACACTCATCAGACGAAACGCGGAATTTTTTCCACTTCACGCCTGTCTTCTGTGTGGTCGTGGTATTTCACCGGGCGAGCCGGGCCAATTCGTGCGAATATGTTAAAGCGGGGTCTACCACTGTTAAATGAACTCTGTTTATTCACAGATAATGAAAGACATAATATGTATAAAACAATTGTTTCGTCAATATAATTTAAACGAGGGATTTTTAGACTTATCTACTTTCTGTATTTGTGATTTTTAGTTAATAACTATCAGTCGTCCCGACCGCATCAGCGTAGAATAAAATGAACCATAACCTATAATGCGTCATTATCATCATCATACTCAGCCTAAACTTATCCACTGCTGGACGTAGGCCTCCTCCATCGATTGCCACAATGCCCGGTCCTGTGCCGCCTGCATCCAGTGCACACCCGCAACCTTGACCAGGTCATCGGTTCATCGTGCGGGAGGCGTACCTACTCTGCGTCGACCCGTATTATGCGTGTATCATCTAAATTCCTGTCAAAATCACATCAAAATTAGTCTAGACGTTCTGGAATTTACCCGGAACAAACACGGTCTTAAGGACAGACATACAGAGAGACATATATATATAATAAATTGATTTTTATTAGATACTATTGTTAGAAAGAAAATTGGATTCTGTGCCGGTGTACTGGTACAACACTAGTTTTACTATAATGTCGACGTTTATGTCCCCTCACTAATCATTCTGACACTTGACTTGATAATGAAACTGCCATTCGCGCCAAAGGATTCTAACTAATAATGTCTAAAACTATGTACAGATGACTTGTAAATATGTTTCGGTAGTGGATACTTATGATAAGAGTTCGTTTAAAATGATGTCTACAATAAAACCTCTTTCGCTAATTACGAGCAATTTATACGCCGGACCCCACATGAAGTTACGTTTCGCAAGTCATGCCCAAATGAGTCGATCCTATTAACAATATAAATACTATAGAGATAGCATCGCCGGCTCTTGTTTTAATCCGACATATTCTATATCTGACTGTAATATTTCCTGGAATTATTTTACTTATAACAAATTCATAGACTCATACATTCGCAAATTAATGAACAAGATCTATAATTTAACTGATATAAGATAAAAATATAAAAAACTAGCAGTCGTCCGCGACTCCGACCCGTGGAAAAAAATTAATAAGTAGCTTATGACTTCCAGACTATCTTCTACATCTATGCCAAATTTTATAAAGATCCGTTGAGCCATTAGGGAGATACAAACCAACATCCATCCATCCATTGATATGATCTATACATTATTATGACATTAATAACGACGTGTAAAAACGTAAAATATTTATAAGCTACAAAAAGTGTACACACCTGAAATATGTCTATAAATTCCTTGTCTTGCTCCTCCCTATAAATAAAGTGGATGATATCATGCAATAAAGCGCGAAGGTTGTGCAAACATTTGCGCGAAGAAAGTCAACTACAAGATTGAATCAGAATGCACTTAGTGAAGAAAATGTTGATAGACAAACTATTATTTAACATTATGAATAATCAATATTTCACCTGAATACAAGGTTTATGCAGGTTAGTAGAGTTTGGCTTAGAATTTTGATATTTAAGGTTAGAGTAATTATTGAAGCTATCCATACTAATCGTTAATTAGTACGTTTAATTTTAAAATTCATCGTCATATAATATTCTAATAATTTATATTCTATAAATCGATTCAATAACAATCGATTATCGTATGCAGTAAACTAATAGTTAGCTGCAAGAAGACAAACGCATGCGCACGCGCGCATTCCCACGTGCTGCCTTTGTCGGTGCGCGACAAAGCATCGCCGACAGCTAGTTATCTGCTTCAAACCTATATTCAAACAATCAAAACTAAACCTAACTGCAATCAATTTAAAGTTCACTTTAAAGTTTGTCGACAATGCAAAAAAGAATAATCAAACCATCAGATGCTACAATAATTTTGAATATCGATTTTGAATCTTTAGGAATAAGGAAGAAAGTTCGATTTTTTTTGTCAGTGTGTTTACAAATAAGTTAAGCGTACACTCTTGACCCCTAATTTAAGTCAGAGCAATAGTTTATCAATAGCATAATGCAGGAGTTCTCAAAGTGTAGGTCGCAATCCGCTAGTGGGTCGCAGCCCACTGGTGGGTAATGATCCAATATTGACTGAGCCTTAATGAGTGCTTTAAGTCTTTATTATGTTATATTTGCCTTTAAGAGCACTAAAAGCTGGGCCTCGTATTAGCTATTGTAAGTCGGCTTAATAAAGTTTGGGTACCTTTGGTATGATGATGAATGCGTGGTACTGGCCGTCGTGACCGCGCGGCCGCTCGGCGGGCAATTAGCTCTGATCACGACCCACATGATATGTGATCGGTAACGCATCGCATCTGTGTGGACAGGACCTTATGTATAGGGAATTGTTTGTAGTGACTCCTTTCAAAAAAGGACAGCAAGTTGTTGCCAAAAAGTTTTAAGTTTATAAAAAAACACACATGAAAAATAATATAAGAACAAAAAACAATTAAAGAAACTACAAAACTAAAAATTCTTCAATAACCATTTCAACAGTTCCTGAACATTCTCTGCTGCTACGCTCCAAGAGATTTAAGCTCTGTTTGTTCAGAGACGTTGTGAATTTTTACGTGAAAGATTTTCCCCGTCCGGTATCCGTCTAAGTGCATACTGATGCAATCTGCCTCCGCCCCCGCCCCCGCTCCCGCTCCTGCCTCCGCTTCCGCCCCCGACTCTGTTTACACTGCGCTACGGCGTTTTATTGCACAGCGTCCTTATTGTGTGCTGAAACAGATTTCAGAAGACGGATATGCTGAAATTTTTCACTTAGCTACAGCTTTTGCGCTTTTTATCAAATACAATCGGTTCTTCTTATATTGAATAACTTTAGTTAACTATAGTCACATGTGTGTTTTCGAGATGTTAACATTGAAAGTATACTCAAGATATAAAACAGAGAAGGTTTTGACGTCCAGAACCTCTTTCAAGGATAAAAACAAAGGCCATAAAACTTGTTTCGCCATGAAATGTAATTAAAAATAGAGTCGTATGTGTATTTTATGCGTCGACCTAGTTAAAAGTGTCGCGCTCTTTAACAAGCTAAGCTTTAACATTTCGCTGTTAACAACAAATCGAGTCGATGTAAAGGTGCCAACCAATTTTATAGCCCGATCTCACCTGCTTAGGTTTCAAGCCGTGGAAATGTCAATTTTGAAACACGTTGATGCATGTCTTATGTGGGAAACTTACGACACCACTACCATGTCCATAAAAACATATGAAATTTCAAGCAATAGTTTTAAGCTATTTTTTTTAAAAGAAGGAGGCAAATGAATCTTGATCAACGACACCCATGGACATCTATAACACCAGAGGAACCTTAGACGCGTGGCATTGAAATGGTGTGCTCGCTTCTTGTAGGACCTTAAGTCTTATTTTGGAAATACCGCCGAGGACAGACCGTATTTCTATAAATCTGTGCTTAGTCGGTTAGTCTTTAGACACATCTTAAAATCAAAACACCCTAACTTTTACACGTGCTTATAAGAATTTAAAATAGTATATTTGCAATTGCAGCACCAATTGTAACCTAATAGATAGGAATATAAAATAAAATAAGTTGAAAGCCAATCTCGTTTATATTCCGTGTATAAATTGCAGGTCATACTTTTTAGTATTGTGTTCACACTGTTGTAAGTTCGCCTTACAATATGTTTTGTGGTGCAATTCACAAAGATGGCCCTAAGCGTAGGCGAGTAACCATATCGGCCTAATTCTAGTCTAATAATTCCGTTTAAATCGTCGCTAAATCGCGTGTTTCTCTCTACAATACCACAGTATCTCACGCGTAATGTGTGCTGTGACAACGCGCCTTGCGATTTAGAGTATATTACGACCAATTCGTGTTGATACTTGAATTAAAAAGATTTTAAAATCAAGTCACCGAGACTTCTATCTAAACTATATTTAGACTCGAAGGGTAGTGTATTTTATAGAAATGGATGCAATATAACACCGAGACAGAAGTCTTTAACTTTTCTTGTCCGTAACTATAACACATTCATTGTAAATAATGGATAACAAAATATCACAGCCTGTTTAAAAGAATAGACTACAAAAAATAGCTAAAGCATTTGACAACAGAAGCAATACTGAAATTCAATTCTTGTTAAATGCGAGTATCAAGAATATTTAGGTTTTACAATTCGCAGTTTCGGCGACACTAGTTCAAAGTAACGACGTCATTTAGCCGATATACTGTCTCGGACACGATCCGTCGTTGCGTGTCGCGACCAAACACTAATGCACGCTCTGCTTAATTCACTTATATAGGCTTTTAATAGGTGTCGTGATTGCTTATTGCAATACCTTTCGATAGGAAACAAACGCCTATGTTCCTTAATTGCCACGGACTTTCGATATTGGTCAATACAAACTCATTTATATGATTTAAAGTCCTTATTTTACTTAAAGTAGGAAATAGTTGCGAGTCTTTGCATAAGTGTGCATCAATGAAGAATTTAAAAAGTAACGCGAATTAGAAGTTGTAAATCTAAGTCGCCAATGCCTTAGTGTCAGATCCTTAAAAATTATAAATTGTCTCTGAGTGTCTCATTACGTATACCGATTAACAAAAAAGTCTTGACCATTTTTTACATTTCATGTAAAACACGTGACTCATCTCCAATAGCAATTCCGACACGTAATGGGACATACTTTAGCAAAGGTACAAAGTGCTGGATTATCGTAAACATCGTGCAGTACAGTAAATGTTTTTGAATTTATCTCTTGTAATTTGAGCCTTCACGCTGCGTTACAAAATCATTTACAAGCTTGTTAAGTGTGACACCTGTTTATTGATTTAAATCAATTGTAAGTAAACATGTCACTTTTGTTTTTAAGTTACCAATTATGAACAATTTTATTTCGATTCACATTAAACAACAGTGGTAGAGTCCGCTTTAACATCTTCGTACGAATCGGCCCGGCTCGCCCGGTGAAATGCCACGACCACACAGAAGACAGGCGTGAAGTGGATGCAATTCCGCGTTTTGTCTGATGAGTGTGCGTCCCGGAGACCTAATTTAGTCCTCTTTCCCTTCCCACCCTAACAAGGATGGGAAGTGGAAGTGGACTTTCCTGATGAGAGGATGCATGGAAGGGGAAAATAGTTTCTTTCTGAGCATCCTCTCCTCCGTCGATTAAAGGTAGGCAACGCATATGCAATTGCGTATGTCTATGGGCAAAGGTCACTTCGCTATTTCAGCGATTTCAGTTGGCCGCTCGCTCGTTTGCCAACTTATGATATAAAAAAAATCCACAATTTACTTGCAACATTACGCAAGAATGCGTAATTTTTTTTTCATTTAATGCATTTAACAACTTATTAAATTTTCATTTAAACTTAATAAATGTTCTAGTGACACTTAAGGGATCGACATATAAATTTTCGTGTTTATTTCATCAAATCGATTCGATTTTTTAATCGATTAATAACAATAAATTGTTATGTTACACTTGAGGCTATTCTGCATAAACGCGTGACGTAGTATCCTATTGGAATAAAGCACCATACAAACTATCACATACACGGCTTGATCTTGTTTCCTACAAGTCTCTAGACGCAGTCAGGATAAGGCTATGAACACACTATTTGCATGCTATTATTTTTTTATTATTAAGTAAGAAAGGTTCACTTGTAGTGAAAAACTTAATTGACATACAAAAAACAGACATTATATAACTATATATGTATTAAACAACAAGAAGTTTAACCATTAATAGAGTAAACTTTTTGTACTATGTATATAATACTCGGTATAGTAAATATCCTACTATACATATAAATAATTCTAGCATCCAATCAATTCTACGCTAATTAATCTTAAAATATTAAGCATATGGTAACACCCGCGACTCTGTCCGCGGGAGATTAAAAAATAAACAGTAACCGACTCTCAGACCTACTGCATATTCATAAAAAAAATCCTAAAAATCAGTCAAGCCGTGTCTGAGGAGTATAGTAACTAACATATTGACACGGTAATTTAATATATAGGATTATAGAGTTATTAATTTTTAAAATACAAATCCCCATTTGAGTTACCCGCTTTCCGCTTTTACTGTGTGCTCACTCAACTGGACATATTGTAAAGACAACGGGCTGTAAATCAGTAACCCGATACGGTAGTGTCGGCCAGTCGCAGGTTCGTGTCCCGGCTGAAACAACTCCCCCCCCCTACCCACCTCGTTGCTCTGACGTATTTACTTACACGCTGATTTTGTATTAGAGAGCGTTACAAGACTTTCGAATTGAGAACTTTGCGTTAACAGTATCAATGCAATACAACAGAGTGGACACCTCTCGATAGTGTCTCTGTTTAGATATATAATAAGTATGATAATAAAATTTGAATGTCTCTATAATAACTAAGATATTATTTTAAGAACGCATTACTTTACAGTACTACAGGGGGCGTAGCACGAATATTTGCGATAATTGTCAACTGTGACAAAGTTAGTATGAGATTTTTGGTGTATTTCATGACCGATAGGCTCTATATAATTTAATATTAAAATAATATAAACAAAAAAAATACTTAAAAATCATTATCCAAAAATTTTAGGTGTAATTAAATTTATAATGTGTTTGCGCACCCTGTATATAACGGTATGAGCGAGCTCACTAATTTGCTGTAAACAAAAAAAAATAAACTTACTGGTGTCATTTCATAGCGTAGTACCAAAGTGTCTGAACAAACCTACAATGGGTTTATAGACACTTTTATTGTTAATTCGTATGTTGTTCTTTGTTTATATAAGTAAATAAAAAAATTACAAATATTGTCGATTACGGTACGATATGATTGTTAAAAATAATCGTGATAGGCACACAGTACTTTAGAACCTTCTTTACTCCTACTGATAATAATTTTGCTATTTGATAGCGTTTTGTTTCTTTTACTAATCTCTCTAATAAATTAATTTATATAATCTTCCATGTTTGATATTAATTTAAATATGTATTTTGAAAAAATCTGTCTCTTACAACTATGGTACTGAACATATGCGTCATATATAAAAATCAATTGCTGTTCGTTAATTTCGCTGAAACTTGAGAGCAGTTGAACGGCCTTGAAATGTTCGTGGAAGTCTAGAGAAGATTTAAAAGGGGAGAAAAATTCAAATAATCGCCGGGAACTTTACTTTTCATTCCACGCGGACGGAGCCGCGGGCCACAGCTAGTGCGCGATAAAATAGCCACCATATAATAGAAACATTTCCTCATCTTATCTTCTCCTATCATGTTGTGTACGATATCGATTCCGCCACACGGGAATACATTATCATGTACACAACAATGGTTGTCATAGCAACGAAGGCAGTTGCCACATATCCCGAGATAATGCCTAAAACCAGGAACAAGCAAACATTACAAGCAAAGCAATAGGTAACCCAGAAACATTACGCCATAGTAAAGGCGCGTGCACATGACTTACTGCTGCATTAGCGTCAGAGATACGATATCTTAACGCCCCGCCTCTATAGCACTCGGCAGAAAGGAACACTCGGAGCGTGTAAAGTTACTGCATGTGATAAATACTGGTTAAAGTGAATAGTGATTATGCCACGGTCTAGATTTCGTGTTTTATCACTGCAATAGTAATCGACTCTTGATTTGTCTATGATCTTGTTCTGGCTGTCGAATCGATTGTAAATTTCGGCGTTTGAATGCCTTTAGCTCCTGATGTTAAGTGTTGCAATGCTAAAATATTTTCAAGTAAATGAAACTAGTTGGAATAGATAGTGTTGATAAAGGTCTTTGTAATACGTTTAAAAATAGCTTTATAACTAATTATCGCACACGACTCCGTCCGCCCGGAATTAAAAACAAACTTAATTAGTAGTCTATGTTTTCTTCGAGACTATGTTCTATATCTATGCCAAATTTCAGCGAGATCTATGCAGCCGTTCTGTAGATATCTTTAAACATAGATCCATCAATTCATCTAAACATTCTCATTTATAATTATCGACATCGGACGACACGACAGACCGCCAGGTTCCATCCACACCATCTCGATGGCTGGCAATCCACAACCGTGCGGTTTGCGCGAAACCTCCTGCCTCGCACAGCAGCGTTGTAGAATGGTCTGTCCTCGGCGGTATTTCCAAACCTCTACGACTTAGGGTCCTTCAAGAAGCGAGCTTATCACCACCTCAAAGGCCGGCAACGCATCTGCGGTTCCTCTGGTATTGCTGATGTCCATGGGCGTCGTTGAACACCTCGGTGTTCCCGCTGCTCGTTTGCCCCCTTCTGTTATAAAAAAAAATATAATATCAGTAAGATCATGTTAGTATCAATTTAAACTATCATTATTATTTTCCTCGGAATTAAGAAAACATTCATCGTCCCTTAATGCGCGAGTAAAAAGCATAAAAACATTTCCACGAATCAACAGTACATCATCTACTTATATTTAACTACAAACTTACCATATAAAAACGTAAACCTATTTTTCTTCACACATTATTCCGCTAGACGGGGCTATTACGTACGACGTCGAGGCTCGTAACATTCATAATGGCTGCATAATAGCCCCTCGGCGCCTCTTCAGGTGTTATGTGTGCATGAATACCCTCTTAAAAGGTAGTGCGAGTGTGAAACTGCACGCTAAAATGTGCTCGCAAATTCCTTACTTTTTGGTGCTCAAATGTACAAGTAAATTGAAGCGAAATAATGAGCAAACCGGTGAATGACGAACTGGAATTAAACAAGATACGTGAAACAGTCTATTGGAAGATAAATATGTATATCTTTTATAATAACATTCTCTGTTTAATAAATGATGAAATTTTAATGTTATCTACACAATAATGGCTTGAAAATCTCACTAATATTATAAATGCGAATGTATGGATGGAAGTTTGTTAGATGGTATCTCTAGAAAGGCTGCATGGATCTCATTGAAATTTGGCATAGACGGGGAACATAGTCTGGAAGAACACATAGGCTACTAATTAAGTTTTTGTTGTAATTCCGCGCAAACTTGAATCATATTAAATACGAAATTCTATTTCTTTTTTATGGCTCTCCGTCATCGGATTGGGCTAATGTCAAGTGTTTATGGTTCTATTTAAACTTGTTAGAGACTGGCAACAATACTCTTGTATTGAAGATAAAATACGACATTAATCCTAAAATAAAGATGTACCAAGATTTACTAGTGTTTTACTATAATAATATATAACAAAATTAGTTAATTTAAATGACAAGACCAAGTTGACATTTCTTAATAATTAATCGCAGGAATAATATTGAAAACCTTAGTAATACTTTAGCTTGGTTTCGTTCGATTCCATAAAATATCATTTGCAATTGTAAGTGCTGACTGTCTATTGTTAAAAGTTTCTGAAAATAAAAACTAAATGATTCTACGAAAGAATGGAAGAAAAGGAAAATATGTAATGTTTGAATATTCCTATCCGTCGTGACTGTTTGTATGGTCTAAGAAAAACAGATTAAAAATATTTAATCTATATTGACTAGTCCAACTTATAAATATAAATATAGTTCAATGAGAATATTTACAAGGATGGATGGATGGATGTTTGTTTGAAGGTATCTTCGGAACGTCTCAATGGATTTCGCTGAAATTTGGCGTAGATATAAAACATAAGAATTAGGATACTTATTAAGTTTTTTTTTAATTCCGCACGGACGGAATCGCGGGTGACAGCTATCTTTATATAAAATGGTAATATAAAAGCTGCTCTATTGACTTTTAACTTTCAATAAAATAATTTAGTATTGGACATTGATTTTTTCTTCAATTAAATAAAGAAATAATAATTTTGAATGAAGCAACAACAGGGTAACCAACCTAGTTGTTGACCGTTGCTCAAAAGTTTTTTTTTAATATGTTATGACAGCTTATAACTTAGGCCTAAGGCTTTGAGGCGTGACGTACGGACGTGTCATTAGTCGGCTGATGAATGCCGGGCGTTAATGTGCCTCCCATTCAGAGATGCGTTAGCTGACACGCGCCGCAACGGAATTATTCTGATCATGTCTGCCTTTTGTTTTTATTTTTTTTCAATAAAAAAACGACGTTACTTTATACGATTTATTTGATCACGTGTAATTTAAAACGTTAAATATCATAAAAACGTCATAAAGATAAAATATTTTTTTGAAAACGTCTATTACTATACGATATATTTAAAAGGCTTTGTTTGCATTTATAAGCAAAATGTAAGAATTATCAATTTACCTTTTTCTATGTAAAGAAATTATAAAAGTTAAGTAAAAATAATTGTAAAATTTATCATTACAATTTCACCTTATCAACATTAAGTACAAAAGTTAAGAAAACTGCCTAAACCAAAATCGAATATGAAAAAAACTAAAAAAACTTCGCAAAGTTCTTAGCTACCTCGTATCTTATTTATACATTCGGTTCATAATACGGCTGTAGAGAACTATGGAAATGTATGAATTAAAAAGATTTTTATGTTAAATGCGCGGCGTAATGCCGTGTCCCGCCGCATTACGGCAGCGACGCTCCGAGTGCGAATGGAAATTGGTAAAACACTGTAATTAACGGAGTACTCACTTAGGTATTCCGTTTGCGTACTCAGAACGATCTTAAGAAGTATAGGTTTGTTTTGAAAAAAAAACTTAAGCTAACTCGGAGAAATAGGCAGACATTAATGATTTTTATCTTATTTTTTTTTATTTAAGGTAAATCGCAGGCAGAAGACGAGTTGGAAGGAGGAGAAAGTCGTGGCTAAGAAACATCCGGGAATGGACCAATATTGCCAGCGTTGAACAACTTTTTCGCTTGGCACAGGACAGGAAAGGGTTCGCTTAGCTGACGGCCAACCTCCAGTAATGGAGAGGCATTGGAAGAAGAAGAAGAATGATTTTTAGAAAACCATAATCCTTAGTAAGTCTTTAGTTGTTTTGAGTCTTGAATCTAAAAAAAGCATAGCATTCGCAACTCATGACATAAAATTAGTACCTTCATATCATAATAATCTTGGGTTTCGACAGTTTCACGTGATATTAGAACGCAAATAGGCTGTTACTTCTTAAAGGAAGTTTATTTCAATTTTTCGTGCCAATCATTTTCTTTAATTTTGTCTTAGCAAACAAGAACTAAGACAGCATATTAGTCACTAGCCCTAACACAAATATTCTAACGCAGATATTAAGAATTCAAGACAATATAAACTCACTTATATAAGTTTAACATTCAACTAGTCGCCCACTACTTTTTATCTCACCTTTTATACGTTTTAAACTCAACCCCGTAAACTCATACCAAAGTTCCGGGAATAAAATTGTTTACATTCACTTACGTGATACTCAATATAAACAGCCGCAACACGTCAGCAACAACCCTTAACAGCTATTAGATTAATGTTATCATCCCCCGGGAGTCACCCCTCGTGGCGCGTTATCACACGTCTCGCTAAACGTTACGGTTACGGCGCCTACATATTACGTGATACCACTTTATTATACCGTTAAAGCTAAATAGCTTGAGTAAATTCTGCAGGAGATAAATGTAACAGATTTTCTTATACATTCATATTTATTCTCACGTTGATTTTGCAGGATATAGGATACTTAAATCTTAACACTGGTTTTCTGAACATCATTTACTAAACTTCGCCCGCGCTAATAAAAAAAACCTAACTTATAAATAGCCTATGTGTTCTTCCAGACTGTTCTATGCCAAATCCCATCAAGATCCGTTGAGCCGTTCCGGAGATATTCTAATAAATATCTAGCCATCTAATTATCTTTCAAATTATTGCATCTTAGAATTGGTAGTATTTAAAAACTTTACACTTTTAAATTATACTAATATAGTTAAATAATAGACTGAGCGTTACTATTTACAGTAGTATACAAAACCCACTCAAACTCTACTCTCCCATATAAATGTATAACATGAAAATTTACAGTTCGTAATTTGGAGAGCATATGATTTTTTTTAAAATTCAAAGTGTCGTAATTTTTTTCAGTTAAAAGTTAAGTGTTGGCTCATATTAATGATAATTCCTTCCACATCTGTAATTATTCTTAAGTGTCATAATTATAGAGAAAAACTAATAAATAGCAATACGCAACTTCTATCACACCACGATCCAAATCTTTTCTTAAAAATATTAAATATATAAATTACGATAAACTAGACCACAACATGCACATACACGAACACTATAGGGTGCATGTCCCAGTAATATCCCATTATCTACAACAATAACAATTTAAAAGATACAAAGCGAACGTCCCATATGCGGCCCATAAATAGCTCTATCGTAGCCATAAACAATATTCCACAACAAGACATAACCCGCTCAAAGCGCTCGGGTGTATTATGAAATTTATTCTGAGCGGAGGCCTCGTAAAACAAAAGTGCGACATAAATTCCCGGCAGAGCCCCAACACGCATTAGCTGCAGGATTTTCCACCATATGAGAAAACATTTTCCTCGTGCTCGCCTAGCTTTTGAACGTAAAGATGCTCTACTTTGACATATTAATTATAAGCAAAAAATCTCTTGGTAACATTAATTTTATACACATATTTCCGATTATTCGGTAATTACGTTTTTTTTTCAATAGAATTGTCTGTTTATATTTTTTATTTAAAATCATTTAAATCAATTTTATCGTTTGAATGTAGTTTAAATAAAAATACACAGTACAGTTATAATTTAATCGTCTATTTCTCCCTCTTCTTCTCTTTTTATGATATCTAAGAACAAGTATAAGTTATTATTGAGCATATATTTAAGAAAAAAAAATGAAACTTTAGTAAGGAAAAGTCCCTATCTATTTATACCAACAGATGGTTCAATGTTATGATTCGCCTCTCGGCTATATACGTATATATATCTAACGTCTGAAATAATATGTAGAGCATCCTCCATACATTTCGAGCGGACCCGTTTAACCCTACGGGCCCCCACCTGTTGATCGTATACGACAAACCCATACACGGCGCTATGTTACCCCTACATACATGTCCTACGTATACACATAGGCCTCGCTTCTCGCGGCCCGGGACACCAACGAATTTCACCGAAAATGTCGACAGATTTTACCGCATCATTCTTGAGGAAAATTGAGTTTATATGACGTGATGAAGGGTTTATTTGCGTGATCGTTGATGTGAAAAGGGTTAGGATTACTTTGAAACGGATTATGTTACTTGCTAATCAAATTAAAAGTTGATACGAAACATGTGAAATTCTAATTGTAGGTAAATCGAAGAGCATTGCTTAGGACTCCGTCCGCGTGATGCTTTAGTTTATTAGTTAAATACTATAATTAATAGAGTTGTGGTAACCTATCATCAGTTATGGTTCTATGGCTAGAAGATGCCTGTCTTTAGTAAGCCATAGCCGATGTTATGTGCCCATCTATTTTGTTACTAATTAGATAAAAGCTTAGGGCACTGCTACACAAATCACTTAAGTTACCACGTTATATTGTACTGCTTCTGATGAGGACCCTAATATTCTTCCTTAGAATCATCATCTGTACATCAGTAAATAACTAGTAACTTACGGGTAGAAAAGAACTTTCCATAAAACAAAGACCCTTGTCTTCACCATCTTATCGTTTCCAGGTCATTTTCGTGCACTTATATGTATTTTGTTAATTCTTTCCACTTCGCCATTACTTACACGTACTAATAAGAGCACATTAAACGCTCAACACACGTTTCAATTTCGTGACTTTTTGGCTCAGTCGCTTAGAGAATGAAAAGTTTAAAGATTTATGCTATAGGAGTAAGCGGTCGGTAAAGAAAGTTCTTAATTTAGTTAGTTTCTTCGTCTGACTAGATCTTGTCATTAGTTTTTTTTTTATTTAAAATAAAAGTTTGTAGGAGTTATTATTATAAAAGGAGAAAAAGACATACGAACAGACAGATGTTTACAAGGTGTCTATACATTTTTCTAACATATTCCTTACCTTAATCTCATATAATCTCGAGTTCCAATATTAGTTACCACTTCCGAAACGGCTTGACTGATTTTTATGTACTTTTACACGCATATTTAGTATTTCTTGGGATCGACTACTATCTATTTTTTAATCACGTGCAAACGGAACGTCAGCTAGTTATTTCATATTAACAATTTTCATTGAAGTTATAATCGCGTCAGCTCGTGACATGGATCGACATATTACTGGCAAGCCTGCCTGGTTTGAGACGACCGCACACGTAGCTGTTGTGACCGCACTAATTCTAATGACGTTATTATGAGAAATGTGATTATATTATAATGTATGCTAGCCGTATAATGCATGATAGAGGCCTTTAGATTGTATACGAGGATAAAACTATCTTGATACTAGTTTATTAAATCTTCGAGTATAATGACATCATCAGCTATACGTCCCTACCGAGGGGCTCGGAGCCTACCCTAAGTTAAGGGTGATTAGGCCATAGTCAACCACGCTGGCCAAGTGCGGGTTGGTTGACTTAACATGTATCTTTGAATTTCTTCTCAGATATGTGCAGGTTGCATCACGATGTTTTCCTTCACCGTAAGAACGTCGGATAAATGTACATATGTAAATCGAAAAACACATTGGTACATGGCGGGATTCGAACCCAGGACCCGCAGATTGCAAGTCAAATGCTTGACCTCTGAGCCACCGACGCTCGTGTATAATATGTTATATTTTTTAACCATGAAATTGCACATTTTTTTTTCTTCTAGATCACAAGATCATTGTACCTCGTATTTTCATTCTTTATTTAGTTAAGAAACTTCTTATATATTTGATATCAAAAAAGTTATGGTACTATTATATTATATTTTGAGATAAAAATACTAATGGGCAGTTTTATTTAAAGTTGACACTTTTCCCTAGTTTGTATACTATTAATAAAAATAAAAAGAATTTTAAAATATTTGTATTAATGAATAATGTCAAGTATCAAATTATCTCGATCGTTGTACCACGATGTTATCTTATGCCCATACGCTAAGCATGATCTACTTAAAGCAAGTTAAACGTAACTTAGTGTCACCATCCCATCCGGAGTGTTCCCACAATCGATCATAGCAAACTTATCGACTACTTAAAAGCTTTATCTGAAAGCAGTCGTGTTAATATACGTCAATCGATTACTGATAAGTGGGAGCTTTTTATTTTATTAAACTGTATGGAGACAGGAATATTGCATTGTTTAACTTTTAGATTCATGTGACATGATATTGAAATTATTTGAGTTGTTTGTCGTTAATGAATCCTTCTGGTTTTTAGTTTTTTCTATTGAATCATTTTGAGTGATATGTACGTAATCTTTTTCCGAATATATCTATGTACAGATTGCTAACTATAAGCAATTGTTGGCGATTTTTGAAGTTGTTAATCGATTTCTTTTTGATGTATGCATAGTGATTTGATTTTATCCATTTTCAATTCAACGGTTGATTGTTTCTAACCAGAGATATCCATATCCATAAGTATCATATTAGTACAAGATTGGAATCAAATAAGACTTACAACTACCAATCTTCAAAATTAATCAAGATTTTTAGACACAGTTCTTTACAATGGACATATGTAAACACATACATACAAAAACTTTACTATTCCCTGACTACTATATAAAAATGTTTTTCTTACTTCTCACTAATCTTACTAACATTACAATTGCGAATGTGTATCTTCAGAACGGCTGCATAGATCTCCCTGAAATTTGGCATAGTCTGGAAGAACACATAGGATTTTTTTTAATCCTACGCGAATGGAATCGCGGGTGACTGCTAGTAAAAAAATAGTACTTAAATCATAAAATCCATTGTAATTTCTTTGTACAAATGGATCGTTTATTAATAATATGTCGTATATCTAGGCAGCACTGCGCCCGCGCACCTCACGTCACCGGGCGGCATCAATTATAGTACGTGGTAGCAATGGAGTGACGAGTGACAACGACTTTAGATTATATCGCTACTCAGATGAGACATATACAGGATGTTTTAATTTACTCGGTTACAAAATAATATTTTTAATAGTTTTAAATGTCACATAAATTGACTCTAGTAGTAGTTTGCCTTTACAAAACTGATAATTATACATAGAGCTTTAAATTTATGTCATTTATATTATAAGTAACTATAAGGATAGAAACCAAGTACTTGTGTATAAATCAAGAAAAGATACAACAAAATAAAATTAAAGAATGATAAACAAGATAGAAATATCTCTAATGACAGAATTTAAGTATGAAGTTGATTTGCCGTTGAAAATTTGAACACCACGTATATGACAGCCGGTACTCGGTGCGCAGGACCGTAGTGATGCTCTTAAATCTATTGTTTAAGATACAGAACAAATTAATGATCGTCTATCGCATCATAAGTGGAAGCTTTTACCTGTTTTGATTATCTACACGTGGGAAGAATAAAACTAAAAAAATATTAAATATGAATTCCTTCTTCTTCTTCTAATGCCTCTCCATTACTGGAGGTTGGCCGTCAGCAAACCCTTTCCTGCCCTGTGCCAAGCGAAAAGTTGTTCAACGCTGGCAATATTGGTCCATTCCCGAATGTTTCTCAGCCACAACTTTCTTCTCCTTCTGACTCGTCTTCTGCAATTTTGCCCATCATTATGAGTTGAAGAAGTTGATATTTTTCGTGTCGCAAGACGAATTCAAATAACTTTCATATGAACCTAAAAATAACTGTTTTCTATTAATATTTAAGGCTACATTTAATACAAAGAACATACTTTTTAATGTGAGTTAAATGCCATGAAACAGGATAGATTGGATAAATGCCAATACATTCCCTTTATCCATGAAATTACACTTTCAAAACAATTGCTATCTTTAGAACTTCAAAGAGAATGAGAGTTTTGATAATATGCATCAATACAAGCATTAGTTATACCTATAGATATTTGACGATGAAACAGTTTGGTTGCCGATAGGTCAAAGCGGACTGAAATTTATACATCCAGGTACGATCCCTACTAATTTTTTTCGATTTCCGAATTTCAAAAGCACATTTATTCGACCATCTTACGATACTGAAAACATTGTACAACCTAAAAAAAACTGAAAGTTATATGTGAAGTGAACCCTAAGTGGGTTAGCATGGTTGACTATGGCCTAATCAGCCCTAACTTACGTAAGCTCCGCCTATTACTTATAACTTAAGAAATATAACATAAGTATTATTCCAAATGCTCCGCTAATTCCTCTCAAAATTCAATACCTTAATATAAAAAGTAAGAACTATAAGCAACCATTATCTATTTCATTCATACTTTTTATCAACCGACCGCTTCACGTCAATTAATTTTAAAAGTTCTGAAGTGTTACGTATGTATAATAAAATTATCTGATAGATTTTATCTTATATCTAATGTGTGAATGTGATATAATCTTAATTTAAATTGGCTAATACAATGGTTACCATAAGTGCATGAACATTAGTAACATAAGTACACTTACATATTAATTATGGTTTTTTTTGTCTGAATGTCACCGAAAATCCATTTTTGAAGACTTAATAAAATGCTTAATATATAAGCAAAATAATCAATATTAGTTCTTATTAAGTTCTTAGAATTTTTGCAGGTTTTATCATAGTATTGTAGCATATTAGAATCTTGATGAGTTGCGCCTATTTTTGTAATTTAATGTCGTGGTACTCTTCATACATTTATTTTACACAGTAGGATGTCAAAGTTGGTCAAAAGCTTATTATTAAACTGTTATTAAATTTCCAGAAAACAATCAAAGTTAATTATTTTTTGTGCTTAAATTACGAATGTTTTGGTCCAATTTTTTACTTCAATTAATAGCTATGTTACTTAGGTAGCTAATATAAAAAAAAATTGCAAGAATATCTTCATATTTGTAACCAAAGTCTAATTATATGGTGGAGGGTATCAAATTATAAGAAAAATTACAAAAGTTAATACAACTTTTAAACAAAAAGCGTTGGATTTTTTTTAGTATTATTCCCTGTGTAGTTATTGATCTAGCTATACAGCATTTCAGTTTTATCGTTGAATTTTGAGACACGCTGTATATAGGTTTATTATTTCACCTTTACTTTCAAGGCAGTTACTTACGGAGTCCTCCAAGGATCGCATTTAAGTCCTACTTTTAGTACATCCAATATTAAGTTAAAAACATATTGTAGAATCAAGGAATTTAATGACAAATATCAAATCCTATCAAGGATGTTGTCCTTCAAGATATTTTGTATTCGAATTTTAAACTGCTATTTTAGATAACTAAGATAACGATTGTATGGATTTCTTTAGAACGTCTTCGTGGTATTTGATAGTGGAATCTAAAACCTCGCCAACATATGAGGCAGATGAATTATGGGGAGCGCATCTCTGAAAGCGGCGTGCTACAGTGGGCTATGGAACGAAATAAAGAAACAAAACACGATCAGTTTAGTGACTTGAGAAATGTAGTATATTCAAAAATGTAACATTAAAAATGAATAAAGTTAAAGTATACTAACATAGTATTATTAAATAATAATTACTAAAAAAGAGAATTCGAAACATTGACGAGTGTTTTTTTATAACAATATTAGCAGATTTTTTTCTAAATTTACTAATATTTCTTTGACCATTTCAACTAAGCTCTATGCTTGTGCTAGGATATGGTTTACGACAATAGTCGAATGGCGGAATTCGAACCCCCGACCTCGTGATCGGAAATCCGTACCCTTAACCATTAGGCTATTGACGCTATGGCTATTTTGCGTCAAGTAATTATTGATTTTATACAAAAATAACATTTTTACTCATTACATAATCTTACCAAAAATCAAAAGAATTCTATTCTAATTTACTATACCAATTTCAATCTTTTATAAGGATAAAAATTTAAAATTACGTATATAGTTACGACCTTTGACCAAATTTAGAATTCTCAAATGTCAAATATAATTGAAAAAGCAATTGTGAACTAATAGCTTCTGCAAGTTTAACTTGTACTATATCTTCGAATGCATGGCTATTGGATAATCTATGAAATTGTCATACATATAGCGGTCACGGATAAATTGTAAAGATGAGATAAATTGCATTGAAGTATAAAACATATCGTTGGCGAAACTATCCACAATTCATATGAGAACTGAATATAATGAATACTTATCTTGAATAGTTATATAATACCAGATCCAACATATCACGTTTTTGGATTACTTTCGTTACTTTATAATAAAGCCTTTATTGCTGAACACAATTAATTTTACAAATTTTTACCCATTTTTTCGGTTACATTAACAGTAATAAATAGTTTTGAACCGGCGACTGCTATCCTTAATCTACAGCTTGTCCTAGGACAAAGGCCTCCTCTAAAGATTTCTATTTCTGTCTATCCCTGGCTTCCTGGTCCATAAACGACCTACAACTTTTTTGAGGTCGTCTTCCCACCTCTTTATCTGTCTTCATTTGTTTCTCTTCGTTACTTTATACTTGTATTAAAAAAAAACAATTAGAGGTATATGTGTTATTATGGGCTACATATCTATGCCAAAATTCAGCGGGCTCTATGCAGCCGTTCTGGAGATACCTTCAGTTAAACATCCAAACATTCTCATTTATAATATTAGGAGGCGTCGGATATCTTCTGCGATGTGGTGCCCTTTAGAGGTACACTCAATACACGCATTAGTTACCCAACTGAAGTTACATTTTTGACCCAATAACCGTTTGATCTATCCAAAGAACGTTTTCAATTTCATTCACCTATTGTTCTTAAGACACGATTCGACTTTAATTAGCGTGGAGCGCGAACACTCGGTATCTGGTTGACATTTCGCATGACTATGTATGTCGAAACGCAATCTCAGTGCAAATTGGAGACTCGTATTACTAATTAGAAGTTGGCTCCGGTCAGATTGCAGATAAGATGTATGTACGCGTTTGTGCTTGTGTGAGTGACTATTTTAATGGGCTCATAGAAGCACCTGGTTCATCATAGCGTTCTCTTTGTGGTGCAAGATTAAAAGAATTGAAGTGGTTCAATGAAAGATTACGTAATGAGCTGATGAAACAAACTTCAGGTGTCTAATCAGCTTTAATCTATTTCTAGCCTTCTTGAGCTTGTATGGTTTCAATTTCATACCAATTCTATACACATAGAACTATGTTCATTTGTTTTGTAGGATTTTTACATATTGATAAGCCTCCTTAATCTGTCATAGGTGTGGAAGACGTGTCGTGCTTGTATTTTTTCGATAAAGGTTTACTTTTTAGGTAGTAGATTAAAAAAGAAACAAGGAACACTATAAATTCGGTGAGGGCGGGCGCCGCATGCGTGCGCGCATGATTTTATTACGACAAGAGAATAGAAATTTCGAATTAGTGAAGTCGAGATAGCGCCGTCCGTCCGCCGGCCGGTCACGTACCCAAAGATTATAATGATGTGACCTTTGGTTTGGAGCATGCGAGACCGAGAGAGGTTAATTCAATTTTTTATTGGAACTAGTGGCTTGATTTAGTCGAATGTTCCTAAGGGGGTATTTATATTGCTAAAACTTTAATCCATCTGATTGTTAATGGAATTATTATAAATGATGAACTTCTTATAAAACTTTGCCTGAATTGAAAATCACTTTTTACTTCTTATTTTTTTTTCTAAGATTTTTTTTTAAATATTATATGGTGGCAAACGAGCGAGCGACCACCTGAAATCGCTGAAATAGCGAAGTGACCGTTGCTCATAGACATACGCAATTGCAAATGCGTTGCCTACCTTTAATCCACGGAGGAGAGGATGCACAGAAAGAAAAGTCCACTTCCACTTCCCATCCTTTCCTTATAAGAAAAACTGTGGGAAGGGAAAGAAGACTAAATTAGACCTCCGGGACGCACACTCATCAGACGAAACGCGGAATTGCTTCCACTTCACGCTTGTCTTCTGTGTGGTCGTGGTATGTTACCGGGCGAGCCGGGCCAATTCGTGCGAAGATGTTAAACCAGGCTCTACCACTGTTAAACGATATGAACTAATGACAGTGTAATTAACTATGATAAGGATATTTAGATTAGATGTGCCTTTAATACTGAAATTCTTTTCTTAAATTAGACTTATTGGTATTCCAAATGGTCGGATAAAAGACAAACATTTTCGCAGCCGACAACAGTTTCTAGGACTCCGATTACGGACAATGCTCAGACTTGTCTCGATGCATATATTAAGTACACAATGGTCTAACGAAGATATGCTGAAATACCCAGTAAGTGTAATGTCAAATGTAAAATTATGTAAGCGTGCGCGAGTGTAGACGAGGGCTTAGATTCAAACGCGGTGATATGCTAAGCGGTTTGGCATTTCGTTGTACGTATCGGGCCGCTTTGTTATTGCTCTTAATGGAAATCCGTACGGTACAGTTACCTATCTAATATGTTATGTTTATATCTATTATGTCCATTAGATTTTTTATTAAAAAAATAGATCGCTTTCTTCTTTAGAAAAGCTGTTGCCCTCAACTTGGAACATCCTGTATAACAACTTAGTAGCCTATGTGTTCTTCCAGATTATGTTTTACAACTAGTCCTAACCTAATCATCGAGGTGAACCATAGTGGAGTTACCTTCTATCAATCATCCATCCATCCATACAATGTTTAACGGAAAGCGTACATTTACCATCAACTCTGTTTACAATTTACTTCAAAAACATTCATTCAAGCCCATATAACACATTTACAGCAAATTAAAAAAAAACTCAACATGTTTATTTTTTATTTTCTATTAAACGAGACCCGTTACAATCAACAAATTGCAAGCTATAAATATATCTTGGAATAGAATACGTATCGTGACTTGAGGATAGATCTAATAAAACTATTAGCGGCTACATCGTAGGACAGTAGGGGCCCGCGGCGCATTCGATACGTCACCCTGACGTGTCGTGACGTGTCGGAGGAGGGCAAGTAGTGCATCCGATACGTTACCGTGACGTGATATGTGATTTCGTATTACAATACTAATAAGGAGATCGAGCCGCGGCCGCGCAACAGCGGGACACCTTGTTCGCGTTATTGCCGCGTGTTACTCTTAATCGAAATGTAAAATTAACAGCTACGTGTAAAGGACCCTTTACAATGGATGCGGTTTATTTAAATACAAATAAAGTGTAAGCGTAACTAAATATATGGATTTCGTTATTAGAATCACGACTATGTTAGAATAGATTATAGTATTAGAATATTTAACAGTGGTAGAGCCCACTTTTGTCTGTTCTGTTCTTTCTGTTTTTGTTCTGTTCTTTCTATTAAAGTTAGGCAACGCATATGCAATGGCGTGTGTCTATGGGCAACGGTCACTTCGCTACTTTAGCGATTTCAGGTGGCCGCTCGCTCCTTTGCCGCCTTATGATATTAAAAAAAATAGAATAGTATTAAGTTTATTAATCGCCTAGTTTTCTATTCAGGGGGGTTAGACAATTGCATTCATCGGATTGTATATCGAATTTCAAAAATGGAACTGACGCGTGGCAACCATGTGACTTATCGGAAGTTATTGTTAGTTCCAAACATTTTTGAAGTTCGTTATGGAATCGCTTTGGAGCGAATGCATTTTTTCTAAGCCCTGTTAATATATATTTATATCATAAGTAGTTAAAGTAAGGGAGAACTTAATAATAATTAAACTTTATTAAATTAAAGGAAAATTGAAACAATACATTTGTATAAAATAAGTTGATTTAAAAAAAATAGATCCATATTTTTACGTTCCCCTGAAGTTAATTCCAAAGTCAAAAAAGTTATATCAATAAAGTCACCAGTGTAACAACTCCTTAATGATGAATCTACTTTCCTACAACGCTGCCAAACCACTTCACCACCAGCGGGTGTGAGAAAGTGTTAATTTGTTCTGTGGACAGTTGAACATCGGCGATATATGTTCACCATGTTATTGAAATTGAATTGTTCTTGTATCGATAAATGCGTACACACGATGGCCACGGAACTGTGAGAAAGTTGACTATAGAAATAAATACTTGCATTAATTTGATTCACTTGCTTGTAATTATAAACGCCATGCTACTACAGCGATTTCAGGTAACCGCTCGCTCGTATGCCGCCTTATAATATAAAAAAAGGAAATGAATCTATAAGGGTTCCGTTTTTTTTTCGAGGTACGGAACTCTAAGACTATAAGATATATTTCGTTAGCTGTAACACTCGTTCATTTAACCGAAAAACAACTTATGTTACCATATCTTACATCTGACTAATATTATAAATGCGAATGATTAAATGGATGCATGTCTGTTTGAAGTTATCTACAGAACGGCTGCACGGATCTCGATGAAATTTGGCATGGATGTAAAAGACAGTCTGGAAGAACATATAGGCTACTAATTAAGTTGTTAATTCCACGCGGACGGATTCGCGGGCGACAGCTAGTTGTTGACTAAATTGATTTAACACGCGTCGTGTTTCTTTTAAGAAGCAATTTGTTTGAAGTCCAAATTAGCTAATGAAATTTAAAAAAAAATGATGTCATTTTAATTTCAAATGACAAGTTCTTTGTAATAAATTCGCCAAAGAAGAGTATACCATGAATTGCAGTTCAATAAATTGATAAACTATAAAATTAAACCAAACACGATATATGATGGTAGTTATATTAAATTTATATTAACATCCTTTTACAAGCGTCGTTATCCTCAACACAAGGGTACCTTATCAAAGTTGTCACCTCATCCAGTTAAGTGTGCCATTCAATCACTCAATAATGTGCAATACACTGTGTAACAATGTCACCCGAACTTCCCCTATCCATGAAAACGTCATAAATATTGTGGTAATAGAACACAGAAATATGAACCTTACGTGAACGGACATAAGTTCTATATTATATTAAGGAAGATCACGTGTGATTTTTTCGTAAAAATAATCGCGCATTTTCCGCAATTTTATTGTTACTCCAAAGTGTACCTTAAATTTCGATATTTTATAGTTCATTTTCAACTGATTTTTAACTCCAAACAATAGCCGCACTGGTAGCAAGGGGGAAAAAAGGCAAACACCGTCATATTAAGTGAGCACATGAGAGAGGGAAATGCGAAAATATGTGGAAAAAGCGGATATAGACATTTATCGTTGGATTTCGCGAGTGATTTACCCGCGGCAAATCTGAGGGTATGCGTCCACTGTACCATGACCCCTGATCTTGTTCGAGATTTGTACTGTTAAATGTATCGATAAAATAGGATAGGTGACTTAAAAGGTCACCATAAACTGGCAATTCGTATTCACTAATACGTTGTTGATACAAGCGCAGGTCGATTTATTGCCGTTTATTCGGTAAAGGGAGAGTCGTATTTGTCTTATTCTATTTTCGGTAATTCATTGCGATGTGTTTATTGAACGGTGTTTGCGAATGAATTTATTACTTCATATGCATAAAAAACATACCTGACACTATAATTTACATATATTTGTTACTACTACTTAGCCTATGTATTCTTCCAAAATGTGTTTTACATCTATCCCAAATATCATCGCGATCCATGCAGGAGGTCTGGAGATACCTTCTAACAAACTACCATTCCTCCATCCATCTTTCTATCCATCCAAACATTTGTATTTATAACATTAGTAAGATGGTAAAGAATAACAAAATAGCAACGGATTTTACAAATGACATTCGAATTACTATTTCTTACTCTTTGATTGCTATGTCTGAATTTCTATAGCCAACTTAACATATTAAGATAAGATAAGATAAGGCTTTATCACTTTTTTTTACATAAACTTAAACTACTTTTTTTAAACAGAAAAAAATAGAGTTGTAGCTTTGTTTTCAGCTTCCAGTTGCTTTGGCAGGATGTCCTTCGACATAGGCCTTCCTGCCAAAGCAACTTAACCTATTAGCGTACTTCTAATTATTTATGTAATGTATAAAATCGGAGTCTTTCACAATCACCAACGCCCTATTTGAGAAACTGTAACAACTATTTTAACGATTTTATCTAAACGACAATCTATACAGACTTTATCATAAAGTGGTGCAAAAAGCTTGGAGCGCGTGCGATAGTTTAATGGTCCTTTTGTTAAATACCTAGCATTAGTGGCAGCAACAGTAATCCGAAAACTATAAACAGGAATTAAACGGTCGGATACCTACAGTACGTAGTGCAAACGTGTTCGCGGCTCCGTCGCAACGAGTCGCAATCGTCGCTGGCGATCGAACGCGCTCGCAACAATAAGATCTTGTCACACACGTGTGTTGACTGGGGACCTATTATACTAGTGTTCGATATAATTTCAAAATTTTAAGCATCAAAAAAGCAACGTAAATATGTTTCCAAAATCGTTAACATTGTCAAGATATTTTTAAAAAACGTCTTTACATTTTGTTTTAAAAACAATTGACGGACTAATCCTGAATCTACCGTTTGAAGTTATAATAATTTTTAAAATTGTGCCACAAATGATATTTTAAATTCGACATATAAAATTCTCGTGTCAAAATGTTAGTTACCATACCCATAGCATTTTTAAGATTTTTTTTATACACGTCTTCATTTTTTCATTTCAGTAGGTCTAAGAATTGGCTACTATCTATTCTATAGCCCCTCACGGACGGAGTCGCGGACAACAGCTAGTTCAATTCATAAAATCATTTACGACCTGACCCGATTATTGATTATTGAAAGATAAATTTAAACAATCTTGAGATAGTATTAGTTTTATTTTTATCATCACGAACTGCATTGTATGATTCGATATATTATGGAAAGGATACACAATAGCCACCTCAAAATGCAAACCGCACATTGTCTTGCACATTGGCTTTCAACTGCATTTACGGAGTAGTGCTATCACTAATTGCGATCTGCTGTCATTTTACGGTTACGCATTAGCATTATTACTATTTCACTATCAATGTGGACTGATCTTTTCGACGTACGTTATTACGTTCGTATTGTTGAACGATACCAGTGGGCTTGGCCGGGTTTTGTATGAAGTAATAGCGTATGAGATGTTAAATGTCATTGAAAACAGTTCGCAACAAAATCACAGTTATAATATTGTGAGTCATGTTCAAAGGTTGATGTTACTAGCTGTCCCCCGCGACTCCGTATGGACGGAATTAAAAAAAACTTAATTAGCCTATGTGTTCTTCCAGATTAAAACGAGATCCGTTCAGCCCTTCTGAAGATACCTTCAAACAAACATCCATGCCTCCATACATCTATGTAAATATTGGCATTTATAATATTAGTAAGATTTTCTTACAATTAGGAAAATGTCATTTAATAATAAGGAGAATAGAAACATAAATATTAGTAACTTATTTTTTACATCTTTTTATAAGAGTAGGGGGCAAACTGGAAGCGGTTACCCTAATCCGATACGCCCATGACCAACACAACAAAGGGACTGCAAAATTGTTTACGGCCTTGACTTTATTGACTTACTATTCTATAACTACCATAAATAAATTTTAAACCATTGATATAGAAACTTAAATTACGATAAAGATCAAAGAAGGATTTGCGACCTAAATCCAAGATATCTGTGTCAAAAGTCACATACAGAAAACTTAAAACGACTCAACAATAGTCACAAAAAGATATTGTTAGAAATAGAAACACAGAAGCATAGCCGCGGGCGGTCGCCGGCCAAAGAGCTAGATATTGTCCGCTACACCACACCACTGTTTATGGTTATTCCTGCAAGGGGCTTGCATTTTACGCCTCCTTGCATATAACTTAAGATGCAAATACATGCCAACAACTTATTATAGTTCAAAAATCAACTCTATTTGTATTGAAATAAGAGTCTTGTTGAAGATATGTAAACGTATTATATCTTTGTCATGTTATAATGTTAAACTTATGTGGAGCACGCTCGAAAAGTTTTATGAGGCCTTAAGTTGCCAGTTGAGAAAGTGTAGATTGTAAAGGGAATTTTTGATTTAAAATGTTAAACATCATATTATTTCATGGTTAAATGTTACATCGAAGAAGTTCATAGCTTAAAGGGAAAAGTTTGTTTTGATGTTACACTGTTGTACACAATTTCTAGACTCTTATAGAGATGTATTTAAATAAAATAAAAAAAAACACAGGAACAACATAACGTAATAAAACATTCGAATCCGTTTATATCTTTAAAGAAGATGAATCATACATCGAGCAATTATGTTGGATGCGATAATTTTAAACAAAACTGTAGAATTATTAAAATGATTCTGAATTCAAATATACACGAAAATAAATAAGAATCCGTAAGACTATACATAATTAAAAATATATCAGATTCAACACATGGTACATTCTCGAACAATCGAAGTATACAAGTATTGTCCTCAGCCTACGATTCACATAAACAAGGGTAAACAAGGCTGACATGGACGGACATACAAGTCGGAGCAAAACTCCGGACATTCCCACAGAGTACGCTCATTTAGGTACTACGTACGGACACTCGTGCGCATTGACATATGTAGATCTATTTGACCGATAGAACTGTCGTCTTTTTTTTATTTTATACTGATTTACACAATTGTAAATACTCAAAACTATTTTATTTTTAAAGACTCTTAAGATCTGTATGGTGATGAAAACCTAGAAATATCTGTAGATATTAAGGTAGGCAACGCATCTGTATGCGGATGGCCATAGTTACTTCGTCATTTTGGCGAATTTCAGTGGCCACTTGCTCGGTTTACCACTTGTACTAATAAAATCAATTAAAACCACTATTCGTTCTGTAACTTAGGAGTGGTCCTTGGTTGACAATGACAATTAGCTCTTGAAAAAGAAACACGTTCTAGACATAATATGTAATAGATAAGATTCCTTTTATGAATTTGCAGAAATCTGTTTCTAGGAAATACTTATTTATTCTCCCTCATTTGTTATAATACGTACATAAAATAAAGAAAAATTAACACAGCCGATGGTCATCTCTGTAACTTTTATTAAGCAACATCGATCTACAATAGATCCCTCTGCCGCTCCGGCGGCGCACGACCGCGCGCACGATTCAGATTAATCTATCGAAAATCGTTTTACAACATATTATTTATAGAGCGCATGCGCCGGCAATGATCATCAGTCCGTGTGCGTCTAGGGATGTGCCGGCGCATTCCGCGGGTGCCCCGCGCTTGTCGATGCGAATATATCGATGAAGCGTTATCGATCTCCATCGATTCCGAGATATACGTATTGTCTATGCTAGCGAACATTGATTGATGATTAATCGCATTACGTTTATTCCGTCTACGTTAGTATCTCTTATATTGTTCTTTGCTCTTAAAGTTGAAAACGCAATAGGTTTGGGGTAGAAAAATGTTTTGTTCTCCCTCTTATTGAGAAATTATGTGAAATTTAATAATGGGTTGAACTTAAAGGCAAAATTTAATGGAATCTAAATGGGACTAAATGAAAGTGATACTTTGTACATACTGCGCAAAAAGTCTATTTATTACATCACAGGAACAAAATTATAATCTCGGCTCTCATTCCTAATTTTTAGTCGTTAACATTAAAATCGTCGTAAAAGTCGAGAAGTCGTAAAAATTAAGCGAGAGTCATTCTAACTCGACTTGAAAATTAACCTTTGGGTGTAACGAGGCACTTGAACTAGCCCGTAGGAGACGTGCAATCAGGCAGCCTATTTTAAACACATTGAATATTTAAGGGAGCTAATTGAAACGGGCCCCACACTTTGGAGTGTCGCCAGGATAATTATCTAGTTTCCCAAGACGAGGTTGAAGCAGTCACGTTAAAACGGTTAGAGATTTTAATTATTTTTACGCTCTCAAGATAATATTCTGCAGCTATTTGTAAGCAATTTTGCAAATGAGAGGAACTGTTTTAATTCTCGATTTTATGAAATTATACTTTCTTAAATATTCCACTTAGATGTAACGCTAATTGGATTTTATTCATCTAAATTCTTTCAAAGATCTACTAAGATTCATAACATCTAAGAAATGCAGTGACTTGTATTTCTTAGCTGGCATCAAAATGAGTATTTAAATACTTAAGTCTTGCTGATTAAAGTTCTCCCATTAATTTACTTGTGTTATATAAACATACCAGTTACTCATCAATCAACAAAATTTGTCTACTTTTTATCACATCATAGATATGGCTACCATTCTAGGAAACTGCAACAAAATTGCAATAATGTTTTCATCATTTTTGTCATCGTCAGCTCACTATACGTCCCCTCTGAGGAGCTCGGAACCTACCCTAAATCAGGAATTATAAGGCCATAGTCAACCACGCTGGCAAAGAGGAGGTTGGGTAACTTCACATATATCTGAATTTCTTTGCAGATATGTGTAGTTTGCATCACGATGTTTTCCTTCACTGTAAGAGCGATAAATTACATATGTTAATGTTAAATTATAACATACAGGTGCATGGCTGGATTCGAACCCAGTACCTGAAGATTACAAGTCAACTGCGTAACCCCTGAGCTAACGATGCTATAAAAGATGTGTAAGAAAAGATTTATCGATAAAAGAAATCGATAAGATATCTATCTCCTCACTGGTATCGTCGTGTGATGTCGAAGGTTGTTGCGATCGGTCCGAGGCGCGCGAACTCTTCCGGTATCGGACACCGCGCGCTACAGTAATGGACGCTTGTTTGTTCGGCTCCGATGTGACTCTGCGCCTAATACGTCTCTTAGTGATTGTACCTCGCTCGAATGCGTATTGAATTAAATATCCATTAATTACATTTAAACTCGTTTTAAAGGAGAAATTTATTGTAAGTATTAAAGGAATTAGATCTAGAATATCACTGTAATAAATTATTTTTCCTATGTTGTTAAAATTATTACTAAATTACATTTATTGCTCATCATAATTCATCGCCTTTTCAACGCCTAGTATACTAATCGATTGCTTCTTTGCTACATTTTGTTTAAAAATTCACTTTTATTGTAATTTCTAGTACCAATACTATGCCTGCATACAGCAATACTTAGATGCATTCTTATGTCCATCAGAGATCTTTGGTTATTGTGAATAATGATGGATCTGACAAGTAATATATCAGGAGATACTTGAGTGGGTCACCACCTTAGACCTTAGAAATACAATAAGATTTATTCCAATTAATGTAGATACAAAAACAACAGTATATATAATAGTTTATCACAATTAAAACTGGAAGATACAGTGAAGATCAATAACAAACAAATAAGAAAACAAATTTAGGGTAAACTAAAATATTTTTTAATAATTTACACAAAGCCAAAACTATCTCATTCACCTTCCAATCGGAACGTACGCGTAATACTTTTATGGATATTGATTCGTTATGAGTCACCTGTCTTCTAGTAATCTTTATAACATATTGTCAGTAACATAAATATTAATTAAAATATTTAAAACACCTATTCATGCTTGTGGTGTTAATAAATATTTTGAAATCTCTTAAACACCCGTTATAGTTAATAATACCCCACTTCACGTCGTTTCTAACGCTCGAACATACAAATCGAGTGCCTATAATTGTTAATTTCAAGTAAAATGCCTGCAATAGACTTCGAAATCAACTAACTAACGATGCCATTGCTGGATGCCTATCGGGTTTCTGCATGGCTAAGGACCGGTGCTACCATTCCCGACTAGAGGTTTAACTACGACAGTTGGAACATCAATATTATATATTGTAATTTAATCTCTCGCTTCTTCTAAAATCATACGTCTACGAATACAGGCACATGGGTTTCGGGTTAAATTATATAATTAAGAACTAATATAGCAGAACAATTATTACTCAATTGATAAATCATGTGTTTTTACTTATGGTTAATTCTTACACGTTTAAAAATATTAAACATAATTGATGTTCGTAACCCACAAAAAGTACATTTTCCTTAATACTGTCACTAGTAAGGTTGCTAGGTCGCCAAATCTTATAGCCGGTCTGACCAGCCAGTCTAGCCGGACATTTGGGTGGAAAGGCTTTTGTCTCAGTATTAACAGGTACAACAAAAAATGAAAATGAATGAAAGATACAAAAGGTTAACAACGGCCGGACAACCCGGACACCGTTTATTTTAACCGGACACGCAATTAAAAAACCTACATCCGGCTTACCTGGCCGCCTAGCAACGCTAGCCATAAGTAATATCCCTAGTTAACTTTTAGTAATAAATGAGTGGACTAGACCTTAAAGGAATTGTGAGTGCATAATGCATGCGCGCACGCACGGCGTGGTCGGTCGCTGGCTATAGCGACGCGCAAAGATCGATGGATCGCATCGTCTCACAAAGGATCCAGTCGTGATCTCGATTACGTTACCATTCGAAAGTTTAGCCGTTTATGTAAAGTCCGCTTTTGTTATTTTATTATTCGATCGTCTTGCAAGAGATTTTCCAGCAAAAACACAAACAGTTTTTGGTCTTATTCGTAATGGACCGTACCGGTTTCGTTACTTCTAATACGTATTTCTTTGTATTGTTTTTAAATACGATTAAATAGAGTATATCGAGGAACTTACGCAATTTGGAAAATGTACAAAAATTAAGCCGTCTTAAATGTTTTTTTACATGAAAAAATTTTTGCGAGATTTCGCTTACTGGTTGAGTTACATCACATTTCCGATTTTATATAACTAATTGTGTAAATTCACTTTCATGAACATTTTAAGAAAATTATATTTATCTGAATAACTGTAGTTAGATTGTTTTGTGGATATCATTGCTGCAAGAGAGAAGCGACAGAATTAAAAACACCTACGCAAAGAAACGTCTAAGAAAAGAATATTGATTAGTAAAGATAATAAGGTTATAAAATTTATATTCATAATAATTTTTAATATGAAGCTTTTTTTAATATTACATCGGATACACAATTCACGGATTAATCTAATATAACCAAGAATAAACTTAATAAGCGAAATAATATGACACAATAAATTATTCGTTTTCTAATTTTAATAACACACGTTTTCCGTTGAATCGAATGTTGTGATATAAATATGATTTCTAATTTCCTAAAGCAATATTTGCGGGTTCATGAGAGTCGTTATATGTTAAGCAGGCTTTGACTCCGTCCCCGGAGAGCACTACTCGTGTGATTGATTGACACCACAAATAATAATTTAGATATATGATTTTGCTTCTTGAATTAAGTATAGGATGTTCTTTTAAATTTTTTACAGCACAAGATGGGAGTTGCTTTATGTCTGATAGTGCAAAATATTCATCTATTTACAATCCAAACTAACTTATTTTTTATATCATAAGGTGGCAAACGAGCAAGCGGCCACCTGAAATCGCTGAAATGGCGAAGTGACCGTTGCCCATAGACATACGCAATTGCATATGCGTTGCCTACCTTTAATCGACGGAGGAGAGGATGCACAGAAAGAAAATATTTTCCCTGTCCATGCATCCTGTCATCCGGAAAGTCCACTTCCACTTCCCATCCTTTCCTTATAAGAAAAAGGGTGAGAAGGGAAAGAGGACTAAATTAGGCCTCCGGGACGCACACTCATCAGACGAAACGAGGAAATTGCTTCCACTTCACGCCTGTCTTCTGTATGGTCGTGGTATTTCACCGGGTGAGCCGGGCCAATTCGTGCGAAGGTGTTAACACATGTTGACACATGTTGTATCATACTGTAATTTGCTTAAGCAATTTGCCTTTTCAAACTTGCCTTTTACAATACAAAAACAATTGTGTTTATTTAATATAGCTACAAGCAAAAACATCTGTATATTGTAAATATCTAATTACTCATGCCACATCAGCATCTCAAAAGCATTCTTATATTTCTTACCGGTGCACACCGGCTACCGAATTGTCCACAACTCTTCAATCGACAGATTCTTCTCGCATGTTGACAACCACACATCTAAATACATAGTATAAAGCAAATAGAACTATAAAAGTAGCGTATTAAAGTCGAGATTGATTTAATAGTTAATTTAGGAATAAGTCTTTTAGTAACTAAGATGCAATCGAAAATGAATGCACGTCGCGTCAGACGGTCGAGAAAGGAAAGCACGTATTTGACGCGGTTCCGTAGAAAAAAAATCTTATTTCATTCATAAAATGAGTCGCAATGAGAAGGCTGACCGGTTCTTTTTTTTTCTTTCGATCCAACACCGTGGACTTATTCATCGACTGATCGACGTGAAATGATGTCAAAATGAACGTTTTTTTTGTGAATTTCTTTACATTTAACACACTGTTTACACTCGAGTGCGTCCGTCACGGCGTGGCGCGACTTCGTTCCCAGGCCGATACTTTCTGCTCTTATTTTTATACGCCTAACTACGTATTTGTTTCGAGTCATTAAATTCATATTACATTTCGTTAATCGATATTTTGTTTTAAAATCGATTACATTTCTCAAATATTTCAAGCGATTTTTTTTCTACGAATGTTTGTACGTTTCGGAAATCTTATGTTCCAGAAGAATTTCAAACGGAGATTAATAGCTAGCAGATACGAGTCTTTGTTAATATTATTATTCGCTTTAAATCCTGTACGTTTTAAAACAAAACGTGGTACATATGAGTTTTCCTTAATTATTTAATAGTATTGCAACTGTACATTTTATAAACCGACAACAACTTTTTAATTTAATTCCGTGCGGATCGAATTGTCTCGTTCTTGTTGCATAATAGATTTAAGCCTCTATCTCGTATTATCACGTAATCCTAAATTATCAAGCTATTACGGACATAATTAAGTTTGCAGCCGTACTCTTTGTGGAAAAAATAAATCTTTTCGCCGACTCTTCTGTTCACATTTTAGCATCAAATCAAATCACTCTTATCGTTATTTTGTTTGTAACTTCAAAGTGAAATTGCATTTAGGTAGAAATTACGCAGAAGTTGCTTGATTTTTTTAACACCGAGGTGATTACCGACGCCCATGTACCGCATCACCAGACCAACTGCAAATGCACATTTGCCGTCCATTTTATAATACTTTTTTGCCTATTGTTTTTAACGTTGACATTTTTCTTACTTAACACGTTAAATTTAAAACTAAAATCGATGATCGTGAACAGTCAAGCAAACGGCTCTAACCTGTCAAGTGTAACTAGAACATAGGCGGCGGTAATTATTTCCTACAAAAACTCGAACGGGGACTGATTGCTTTCACAAGATGCCACAATAGAGCATGAAATGAACTTCCACCGAGCCACCGCGTTACGCACCGCTCTTACCCTTACTAACGAATCTCGAACGAGTTACGAACTCGAATTTCACCAAAAAGTGACAGTGGAACAATTAAAAACTAACTGAAATCTAAGCTCCAAGGCCACTATAATCACGTCACATGCCCTTCAAGGGATTTGGCATTTGTTAGAGATATGTATTTAGTAATGTAGACGGCATTACACCATCTTATTGGTAAAATCTTTCTTTTGAATTATAATTAACTAGAACTTATTGGAGTCTCACTAGAAGCAGGCAAATATGTATAATGAAAGCGTCGACAACGAGGCAACGCAAAGTTTCTATAGAAAAATCAAAGTGCCAATTGCGCAAATAGTAGGGGTACAATCTAATCATAATGACAACACTAAAACGTTGTGTATCCATTCCGTATGCAACTTTCAAAGTGCCGACAAATGAATAGAAAATTTCTTTGACTGTCTTCACACAATATGAATCTTATGCTATCAAAAATAGAGTTCATTTTGAATCACTAGAACTGCATTATGTTTATTTTCAATACAATTTTTCTATTTGTACACATTTCAGTATTCCGTTCATTGCCCTAGTGAAACATGATACTCTTCAAGTTTTTTTTTGGTCAAATAATCGCATATCGTGTTGTAAAAGATGTCCCATTTCAGAAGTCGGTGGTAACTAAGTATTATACTTAACTAGCTTTTTCCCGCGACTCCCTCCGTGAGTAATTTAAAACTCAGTAGGTAACCTATGTATTCTTCCAGACTATGTTCTACATCTGTGTCAAATTTCATTAAGATCTGTGAAGTACGATATTGTTCTATTTTCTTTCATATTTATATCAATTTGATCAACGTTAGTATTTTTGAACAAAAACACAGATAAAGTAAAGAAAAACCTCTGGTCATATTTAACTCAAACCGAAACAATTGCTACGGGAATGTCGCCGATACATTTTTTAGTAACACGAAAGTTAAAAACAATTTATCTCATTCTAGCTGTCGCCCGCGACTCCGTCGCCGAATTAAATGAAACTCAATTAGTAGTTTATGTGATCTTGGAGACTATGGTCTACATCTATGCCAATTTAGCGAAATCCATGTAGAGATCAAACAAACGTCTATTCAAACATTCGCATTTATAATATTAGTAAGCAGTAAAATTACGAATACATTCTACAGCGAAATAAAGTGATGTTATAAATTAATAGCTAAATTACATTTAAACGATTACTATTATCCTGACTATAATAATTCGTATTTGACACACATAACTGTAGGGCCTGAAGGGACATACTGAAGAGTGAGTGGAAGTGGCATAAATACAACACTGATTATATATGAATGGCTCAATCAAGAAGATATTGCGCAAATCGTTGCGTCGATATGTTTTGACGTGTCCTGCGCGGGCGACGGCAGCGTCGCGGTAAATTCCTACAATTATATCGATAACTGTGTCAAGTGGATTCAGGAGGACGTTGGGGATGCATGGAACACTCTCACTTACGCAGTTTTTTTATTATTTAAATTGGATAAAATAAAAAATCTTCAGATGTACACAGTTGTTAGTTATTTACCAGAAAAATTGGTAGACATAGATAAAAGATCTTAAATGTGTAGTTATTTATTTAATATTCAACAATGATAGAGTTATAAACAACATAACATTTTTATATACAAAATATTTCATAACAAAAATGGCTAGGCAGGGTGAAGTGAGGAAGTGAATGTCATTGCGGCTTTTTATGCATAGAATAGAGGGCTACTATTATAAGCGTATTGTTTGCTTGTGCGCTCAAAAAAAAAAGAATAAAAAAAAACTTTATTCGCACAAATAATTGTCTAATAAACATTAATGGAAACAAAATTAAAAGAAAGAAATAGACACATTTTTCTTAACCTAAATTTGGGAATAAATATCTATTACCCATTCTGGCCCATGCTACTCTAACTTCTAACGTAAACCACCCTGATCCGGCGCGTGTGTCCGACGTCTATCATTACAAACGTACACGCGCATTAACTGATTACATATTATTGTGGACGTGAGTGTTGTATAACCACAGTGAACAGCCACTCGTTACCTATCCTTGTCGCTGCTGTGCCTTAAACTCAGATCAGATAAATAGATAAATACTTCGACTTAATCTCGTTGCGTAAGATTTATATAGGTTTTAATAGATGGATTATTTTTAAATTGAACTGAAATAAATAAATTTAAGTAGTAACTATATCTTACTAATATTACAAATGCGAATGTTTAGATGGATGGATGGATGTTTGAAGGTATCTCAGGAACGGCTTAACAGATCTCATTGTAATTTTACATAGATGTAGAACATAGTCTGGAAGGACACATAGGCTACTTATTAAGTTTTTTTTAATACCGCGTGGATGAATCGCGGGCACCAACTAGTATTTTTCATAAAGATAACTTCATGGTCTTTTTATTTTCATCATAATCAGTTTTTCAACTAATTATTATTATTATTTTTGCTTTTATTAAAGTAAATTTTATATTGCAAAGTTCATTCTTATTCCTTCGGTATAAGCTGTACATGTCCTTGACCATTGCATCACAATATACTGTTGACATCAAACTTATTGCAACCGAAGCTTAATTTACACAAAATGGCCGATCGACATAATAGAGCCATCAACGACAGTTCGCGTCAGTCGAACAATTCAATCTGTCAAGATGTGTCAATAGTAATTGTTGTCAATTGACAAACGGTCGCGATTGGCGCGGGCTGCGCGTGCGCAGTCTCATTATGAATCATCTGATTAACTCAAGCGCTGGATGCTCATTGGACAAGTCGGAATATTTCAAAGGAATGACTTATTGTCATTTAGAATGAGAGATACGATATTGAATTTTGTACATCAACTTTTGCTTTATCACGATTAGGGGAATTACTAATCGGCATCATTATATTTCTTATGTTTCCTTTCTCTTTATTAAAACGTAAACTTTCAGTATCTTCAGTAAAGAAGAGATTTAAAGGCGTAGACAGACTTATATTGAGAAATTGATTTTTAAATAAAGTCATGTCTATCCTTTCTATAGCAGATATATGTTTTCAGTAGCAAAGATCTTGGTTACGTTTTCTACAAAGCGTTTTTCTGACAAATATTATTGTAGAATTATTATTAAAGCACGACTTTCATTGAAAAACAGAGTATTAACTTATCAATACGGTTTTATTTGCAATGAACCGTAACATTGTACTCGGATATTGAATTCATCACGATTTTTCGAATCCTATAACCTTTTAAAAATAAAATTGCTCGTAACACATATTTCACGTTACTTCCTATTACGTATTGCAGTCTTTTTTTTGCGAATGTTCATGTATAAGGTGTTGACCAAACTGCAAATAAAATTCGCCGTAATAATGAAGTGACCGCTGCATAGACATCCGCATTTGCAGATGCGTTGTCTATCTTTAATCAACAAAGGAGGGGCGTCCACCTCTCCGCCAAATCCACTGTCCCTTTTTAATCTATTCCTTGTAGGAAAATGGTAGAAAAAGGAATAAGAGTAAAATTAGGCCTCCGACACGCACACTCATCACACGAAACGCGGAATGAATTCCACTTCACGCCTGTTTACTGTGTGGTCGTGGTATTGCACATGTAATTTATTGTCCGTTGCCATAAATAAAAATGCATAATATTTTCATAATATGTTTCTAGAAAATGAACTGTGATAATTTGGTCTCCTGTTATCGCTGTTATAATGATCATCAAAAAATCCTTGAAACGTGCTATGATGATACTTAAAGACCTTTGGCTACTAAAGTTGTATGTAAATTGTAAATAATATTTGCATATTTTATTTAAAATTTAAAATGATGCTACACTCAAGTGATTTGTAAGGACTGACTATAGTTGGTGTCCATGATTTTTTATTTTCATAATTTTTTCTAATAAAAGATTTTGTTAATTTTTTTTTAATTTGAAGTAGGCTATGGATATTGGGTCATATTCGTTCTTATATAATAACGGCTAAAAATGTAATACGTTCCTAACGTTATATTCATACCACTACTACTACTCCGCTGGCGCATCGACCCAAAGTGGTTCTTGGCCTCCGACACAAGAAATCGCCAAAGTCGCCTGTCTTGCGCCTTCTCCTGCCAGTCCATCGCTTGTAGCTCCCGCAGATACATCTCTACGGCGTCTCGCTAGCGGTACCTGGGTCGGCGGCCAGGCGGGGTCCCGAGATACGCTGCTTTGGTATTTCGATCTTCCCCTATCCTAAGGTGGTCCAGCCATCGGAGTCTGTGAGCTTTCGCTTCTCCGATGATATTCGGCTCACCTACCAACGTCACCCACCTTATATTAATAATATTAAATATTAATGTAATCGTTTTTTTCTTATATATACATAATTATTTAAATATTATAATAACGGTATAAGTACAAAGTACAAAGATTCATATTATACAGCTTATAAAGAGAGCATATTAAAAATAGACAGCTCTTTAAATTCCCAACTCTAAGTAAAAAGGCATAGAACAAGGAATAGAGTTGGTAATAATGTAGAGCGAACGGTTGTGGATCGTAAATACCATATTCTACAATGAGGAATTACGTAAAGCTCTCGGTCATTCTATTCTAGATGTTACTACGTTTGAAGACTTAATTTATTATCCTAAGTATTTTTGTTTATTGTGATGTTTGTAAAATTTATCGATAAAAAGCTTTAGTCTCATTTAAAATGATTTTATCGTATGTGGTGAAAGAAATGTGTCTACTTTTAAAAACAAGACATTAAAAAATCTTAAAGATCTACACTAAGAAGGACACTTAGTGACCTTTAAACGATTCTGTATGCGGTCGTAACTCAGTCATGATTTAGTTTACAGTGTAAATCTTTTGAGAGAAGTGTAGGTACAAAGGTTCTGCTATGTACTTATTAAGCTACTAGTTGTCGCCCGCGACTCCGTCTGCACGGAAATTAAAAAGTTAACAAGTAGCCTATGTATTCTTGAAGGCCATGTTCTACATCTATGTCAAATTTCAGGGAGATCCATATAGCCATCCGTGAGATACCTTCAAACAAATATCTGAATTCTTCTTGTTATCTCTGCGCTTGCACTATGCGTAAATAGGAACGGTCGGCTGCGTCCATAATCTTAAACCATATTTTTATAAGGCCTTCTAAACATTCGCATATCAGTAAGAAATAAAATTTAGCTATTAGTAATGTATTTTGTCCAAATACGATTGTGAAAATGTGATTAAATAAAATTAAAAGCAATTTCCTTATTACTAGTAATTTCTCTTGGCGATCGTGTATATTGAATACATGCATGTTGTAAGCGATTTAAACGGTACGTTGGATATATCATTTACGAACGGTTCAGTACTGCATGCCTATGGCATGTTGATTGTAGCTAATCGCTGATCGGACGACATAAACCACCAAGCATCTCATTACGCTCTTGCGAACTACCGCGAATTATATGTGTTAGATACTAAGCTGAGCTATTCTGCAACATACATAAGTATAATTTTTATATCGGTTTTTATATCTTAGTTATGTACATTCCCATTTATAATATTTATTATGTAAGCAATGTATGGATTGATGGATGAATGGATGCTTTTTGAAGGTATCTCTTGATCGCTGAACAGATTTTGGTGATATTTGGCATATATGTTGAACAAAGTCTGGAAGAACACATATGCTTCTTATTAAGTTTTATTTAATCCTCGCGGACGGAGTTGCAGGCGACAGCTAGTTCAGCTAATAAACAAAAAGACTAGAAATCATTATAAACTGATTGAGAAATTTGCTAGAATCGTTGCTAAACTATGCTTTGACCTTCTTGTACTCGTAAGATTATGTTTAGATTTAGGCTTGACTTGACTTTTGGCAAAATAAGGCAACACTACGTTGTTTGAGGATTATATTCAAGTGAAGTCGATTTTATAAAATGTGTTCATTTAATAATACCGTAAAAGTTTAACGTACATCTGCCGTTTCTGCATCAATAGTCAGGGATATGGACCCAACAACCGCAACGAGCATTTTAATTGATTAAGCTTAAAAAGGGAATCTACAACATCATTTCCTTATTAAAATTAAACAAAGATTGTTTAAATACGTAAAGGTGAAAACTAAAGTGTCAAAAATTTTCCTATTTAAAAAAAAAAAGATTTTTCTTAATAATACAGAATAGCCCACTGAAATCACCGACAATATTTCGTTGTATCGACGGTCGAACCTCATAATTACAGCACACATGACTTCTGTGTTCCGCGCATGAATAACCGTCCTATGTGAATGGAGCAGCTAGTGCTGTCCCGTCATTATCGCATAAATCAGTGCCGATTCAACCGGTAATTGCATCGATACAACATCGATGTATCGATAAAATCTCGCGGAGCCCGGTAGAGCCGGTAAATTAAAGTTGCGTTCAATATAATTTCTTTGATATGTGTGACGTATAATAAATTATTAGATTAGACGTTGTATAATATAAATCATGTATCACTCTCGTAATGAATATTAAAATGCCGATGACTATAATTAGGTTAGGCAAGTTTTGTTTGGCACCTATGACTTATTAGTATAAATTATTTAAGTTAACCTTAATGTCGATGTCCAATGTGAATGACGGTTCGATCCAATCCTGACATATTCTGATGATGTAGACCTCTCCTTAAAAAGGCAATTGCCATCAAAATTACAATTTATGAACTGTATTTATTCATTTACTAAACATGGAATAGTCAACTTATAGTTCTTTATATTGCATGATAAAAGGGTAATCTATGTTGGCAAGTTCATTCTGTACTTACCTCATGTAAGCTAAATTACTTACCGTGGATTTCTGAGACCAAAATCTCTGTATCAAAAATAACATCCCTGTCTTTCCAGAAAACAGAGAAGACAATATTTATTTACTTATTTATTAAAAACGTACACCAATTGCATGAATCTAGAAACACGAGCATATTCAAAAAACTACAGATAATACAAGAGGCACATAGAGATGACAAATACAGACGACAAACGGGGATTTTGGTCTGTTAAACTCACCGGTGAACGTTGTGAAAAATGCGATTCGTTTTTAATTCTTTAAAAAGTGCAGTATCATTATCATCGATAGCTTATTTCGGTCCATTTTCTGGTGTTCAAAAGTTGACCGGAAACGTTCCACCAGCTGCGCAATTATTTTCATAACCGCTTACCTACTGAGCTGTTTGACTAAAGTTTATGTAAAGGCCCTGGGCGGCTGATCAGTGGTTGTAAATCACGGATCGCAGGACAGACAGCGGCTCGTAATTGTAGCCCGGGGGCGCGCGATGACATATTCCATCAGCTCACCTCCTAGATAACGGTGGAGTGGTACCACCGATATGTCATTGTGACTTAGGAAAATTGCCCTAACTTAACATATGAGTCGAGTAAATAGCAGACCATATATTAGGTATTATGTTTCATTTGAAATAAAATGTAAAAACAAGAGAAGAACGTCATAAGTCCTCACCCAATTATTTTGTATTAACCGTGGTGTTCTGAGACCGAAATCTCCGATAAAACATATCTTTATCTCTGTTTTATCAAAGATAATGACAGGGATGATGATGTATATCACATATAGATTTTAGTCTCAGAAATCCACGGTTAGATCCGTGGAGAAGTTACAAAAAGAACATAGATTCTTGTTCTACTTATTGTTTTATTTCTAATAAAATTTAGTCTATGTCAATCTACAACAAACATATTACATGCGTTGATTGATGCAAAAGAAATCAATGGTCAAATACATTGCAACATACATATGAACTAAAAATCTCATTAATATCATTAAAAAATAATTACTCAATCTAAAAAACAAACATGATACATTATTATACGTTACTAGATTGCAATAGATCGGTACAGTCAGCAGAACAAGACAACAATTCTTAAAACAGAACTAAAGTTTATGTTAATTACTTTGTATGGAAGTGACTACAAAAATTAATTCGATCACCTTCTCGGTGATATTAGGTTTTTGATTGGATATGTGATCTCGTTTCAAAAGGAAGTTAATTTCTTAAAATACCAAGATGGGCTAAATTCTATCGAGATCGATTATTACGTTCAGCCAATAACAACGATAACAGTAACTCAAGCAAACATTGGAATGAAATCGTGTCTGCACTTCTGTTTTTAATCTACATCTATTAGTACTATTTTAAGGTACGTACATTTTTCATTTAATAAGAATATAGAGTCGAATTTAATGGAAATTTAATTACTCAATATTACCAAATCTAACCAAGTTTATTTTTGCAATGTTGTATTCGCAGACGTGTTTCTAAAATCTATTTGAACTCTTCAACTTTGTAAAATCAGTCAGTGAAATGTTCTTCTGATTTCCGATGAATTTAACCATAAATACAATAGGTATTTATAAATCTTTGTTTTAACGAAGTTTGTGCGGTGTTTTGCTGACCGTACCGAATTAGTATTGCCGTAAGCCCGAAGGAAACCGAAAGTGATTGGTACGCTAATAAACCACTGCGTCGTGTATACGTATAGTTAAGAGCCAGTTAAATACATATATGTCTGACATTCCATAGATAATGGGTGCATTCGTAATAAGTACGCTCGTTGTAGTTATACAGGTCATTGTTAAGGCGAAGTCACTCAAATTATACAACATTTTTAATTTCATCCTGTTCATGTGTAACAACGGCAAGTTACAATTTAAGAGTTTAGTTTAGAAAATACTAGATGGCGCTGCACTGCATAAATTCACGATAGCGTTTTGTTTTGTTGTTGTAATGTGCTCGCGATTTAATGACTCATTCACCTGACCTTCTATGTTTTTTTTATAATTTTTAATGTCACATTAGAAATACAAAAGAGCATAAAAACATTTCTTAAACAAAAAAGGCGTGAAATTAATTTTCAATATTTTTTTCTAAAAAAAAAGGCAATGACCGTAATTAAATATGTTTTAATACATGTCTTCAACAGAAACGGACATCAATATTTTGTTGAATAAAGTATGTCGTTTTATTATTTCTTAGTAAACAGCTGGTAAGATTATCGTATAGAGCTCCCATTTTAAGTAGAGAAAGGCCTTGGGCGTTTATTGTGTTATTGATAAATTACACAGAGTAAGTATTGTACTCAAATATTTGTTTATGTTTCGTAAAACTCTTAATTTAGATCCATTATTATGATAAAAATTAATTTATATCTTATTATTATTAGACAAATTATTCAATACTGATAAAAAAAAATTATCTCGAAAAAAATATTTATGTTTTGTAGAAATGTTAATATTGTTTTGTTTTCTTATTTACATAAATAGGAAATGTATTTCTACAACTAATTTCAAAACTATAGGGTGTAGACTTTAATCAAATTGTGTTATTCACAAAACAAATTAGGTAAAGATACATTTTTAATTACGATTTAATACATACTCTATCCTGGAGTCTATATGGTTACCAAATCTTTTGATCTATAATATCTATGTCATTATTGACTATTATTAGCTGTGTCCCGCGACTCCGTCCGCGTGGAATTAAAATAATAACTAAATTAATAGCTTATGTGTTCCTCCAGACTATGTTCTACATCCATGCTAAATTTCAGAGATTCATGCAACCGTTCTGGAGATACCTTCTAACAAACATCCACACATACAAACATTCGAATTTATAATATTAGTAAGATTACTTAATTCATTAGTAAAAAAGTTCATAGTTAAAATATAAAGAGTTAACTTCGACTTAACTAAAGAAGTAATTACATTGCGCGAGATAGTTAATGGTGTACACGTCGGCATTTAAGTGAATTAGTCGTGTAAATAGTCGAGAAGCGATCGAAGGCATTGACTCACTTTTTGTTCTACTACCCACATTTATCGTGATACAAGATATATTATTAATTAATGATCGAAATCGAAAGTACTTTTACTCTTCTAATCGTTGGTTTCTGAGACCAACATATCTGTATAAATCATGTCGTAATCATTGACAAAATAGGTTCGTTGGTTGTTACTTATGCTTTGAATGAAGGTCTCAGAACCCTATGATAAGTGAAGTAAATATCTTTTATCGGTTTTCCGTGGTTTAATAAATTTATGATTCAAGTGAGAACAACAAAGTTTAATATTGTATGCGTCTACAATAATTACTTTAGTTAACTTATAGTGAATGAGTCACAAATGAATTCGTCTTCGGTGTTGCACATTTTTATGTTCCTCGGGGTCAATGTAGTGTTTTGGGGAATATGTAGGAGGACACCTACAAACTACTTTTATAATTATGTACACGTAGTTTTCAAAAAGGTTATAAAGATTTGATATTGGCTGTAGAGTAAGTTTGAATTCTCCCTTTATTAACTCCACAGCTATGAACTTTTTAACTACCAAACTTGACCAGTGACGATTTGCCTGACATTTTAAAGAAACTTATGTAGTACTTTGGAGAAGTTAGAATAATTTTTAATAATCCATGTTCCATAGTAATGCAATAACGTCATCGAATTCCAATTCATTTGATAAAATAAATTTATGTAATTCAAACATAAATGTATTTAACACCAAACATACTTGAGTAACTGGACCGTATTCAAAAGCGTTAATAATTCACAAGGCAACTCTAATAGTGGCATATATCAACGTGTCAAATACCGGACCAATTGCTGTATACTAAAACGAGTGCGTTATAGCCCCACTCGGACGAATTCCGTTGATCTTTCGCAATGTACTACCCCGCCCTACGATACCTACCTATTACGGTCGCTACCGAACAACCTTGACTATTACTTCGCTCCGACTTTAATCCGAAGCCGACACAACATCGTCACCAGAGGCTGTACCAGTCGACAGCTCGAATTACAACGCGGTGTATTTTATATCAAGCCCCGAGCGTCTAACAAGCCTATACGTTGACTTCCTGAAAGAGGATGCTAAAAAACTACAGTACTGCATAAAATGAACAAGTGCCGGTTTCGTGCAAGTATAAATTCTAATAAACGTTCACTCTCCGCGACTCCCCGGGCAACTGTGTTCTTAATCTCGACTATTACTCTACCTTGAATCTTTTTAAAATACACCCGACCGGTAGTTGTTCACGGTTAATTTTTAGTTGCCTCCTACGCTATGATGGGTAATAAATCGTAAGCACGAGTGTTTGGTGACTTTTTTTTAACCGTCCAGTATGTCTTGCGAGTTGATCTAATCGGTCACGGTCACCGATAATTCATATGCGTTATGGTGGACAGATTTATCTTCCTTATTTCGGATAGGTTGTGATCCATTCTGTTGGATTTAGATTATCTACGATAAGGTTACAAGGCTCTTTGTTAAGGAGCCTGGAGGCATTACTGCTTCATACGCTCGTTCAAAATGTTCGATATAAAGTTAAAATAAAGCTTTTTTTAGTGTCATAAAAGTATATATTAAAATCTTACGAAAATTACAAATGCAAATGTTTGGATGGATGGATGTTTGTTTATTGTTTAAAGGTATCCCCAGATCGGCTGCATGGATCTCGCCGATATTTGGCATTGATGTAGAAGATAGTCTGGAAGAACACATAGGCTACTAACTATGTTTTTTTTTTAATTCCTTGTGGACATGGTCGCAGGCGACAACTAATGAGTTATATTAATAGAATTCAATGCTTAGAAATTCGTAGTTTGTCATCTTCCATAATCCCATAAATAGAAAACTACTGAGGAGTATCAGGAAGTGTTTTTATCAACTAAAACAGTCTGCAGTGAAATCCTAATATGTTTAAAAACCTATAAATTTAATTGATCTTATTTTGTATTACATTTAAGTTATGTAGTTACTTAATGTCAGAATATAACAATCTTTATGCTATACTAAATGTGCGGTTGCATAAATCAGAATAGCCTTTAGGCTACAAGTACCTCGTATGCAGGCAATGCAACGAGTGCTTGCAACCTACGCCTTATATAGCCTCACACTTTAATTGTTCCTTTCACAGTTAACCGTTTAACTGCTCAATAGAGATTGACTTGAAATCGATTATCAAATGAGATTACTTATATGAAAGTATTGTTATATTTTCTTACTCTTATACTTCTATCATCATCAGCTTACTTACGTCCCCACCGAGGGGCTCGGAGCCTACCCTAAGTTAAGGGTGATAAGGCCATAGTCTACCACGCTGGCACCGTGCGGGTTGGTTGACTTCACACATATCTTTGAATTTCTTCTTAGATATGTGCAGGTTGCATCACGATGTTTTCCTTTACCGTCAAAACGTCGGATAAAATGTTCTTATGTAAATTGAAAAACAAAATTTTTACATGGCGAGATTCGAACTCAGAATGCAGTTTACGATTCAAATACTTAGCTCCTGAGCCACCGACGCACTTCATACTTCTATAAAGCTATTCTTTAATAAAGCTATTTTTATCATGCAAAGTCTTTCTCGAAATTATCGTTTAATTTGTGCAAAAAAGTCTGTAGATGTATCTTGTATTACAAAAATGATCCTTTAAACTAAGATCTTAAACTAAGAAATGTCAAAGAATAACAGTCTTCGTTTAATACGTATTGCTATCTCTGTTTTGTCAAAGATAAAAACAGAGATGACATGATTTACACAAAGATTTTGGTCCAAGAAACCAACAGTAAGTAAACGATACTAGAATTTATAACTATCGTACTGACGAAGGTAGCTTCAAGCAAAATAAAATATAAAGGGTTTATTAATATTGTTAGCAGCTGGAGGTAAGAACCTTTAGTTATTGCAGTAAACATTGCGTAAGGCTGATCCTCCGCAAATCGAACGGGTATTAAAATAATGCTCACAATGGTAATCATAGCCTCGCAGATGTAGAGATAGCGGCTGATAGCGTCCGTGATGAATGGACGCGGAGCCGATACGTCTTTGTTTCGTACTATGGGGAACTTTATAGAGCTGCATTTACCATAGTAATTTTAATTTTTTGTGGATATTAGTAGTTTTCTTATCAGTTTAGTTTTTAATGTAAATAAACTTACTAAAAATATATATCAAAGTACACTCACCATCAACTATTTGTTACTAAAAAGTGTAAGCAAAGATCTTATTTAGTGGATAAAATTGTTTATCATTATTTCAATTAGAAAGGTGATACTGGTATGCTTTTAACCCTTAATTCGATGGTGTTTAGTGTGACGAACAAGTAATTAAAAAAAATCTACTGAAGTAGTTTAGAGAAAATTACGTAAGTATGACTTTAATAAAAAAAAAACAGTTATTTTGCCACAAAAAATTTCGTCGAATTAGGGGTTAAAGATTATAACAGTATCTACGTTGAAAGAGTTGTGGCAGCTCTTTATATATCTGTCCAGTTAAACCATTTATCTGATAAAAACAATACCCAGACATCACTTACTTTGAAGTTCTTCATACAAGCCCGAGAAATCTTAATTATATCGAGACTTTACCTTATACTTTAATATAAAAAACATATTTCTAACATGATTTAATTTAGTTGATCTTAATTGCACTAGTTTGTTCATCTTAAAAATATACTAAATAGGTTAAATATGCCTATTAAAATTTACTAAAATTCAAAATCAATTATAAATCAACACTGAATTTTAACAACAATCAACAAATGAGTAATATTTTCACGACACGTAACTTTTGGTACAGTTGGGCGGTTGACCTTAGCTTATGTCATTTTACATGCATAAGTTTCACATATTCTCTGCCAGAACTAACTCTTTTACCGGGTCAGATAAGTTCATAATCATCAGCTCACTAGACATCCCCACCGAGGGGCTCGGAGCCTACACCTATATCTTTGAATTTCTTCTCAGATATGTCCAGGGTGGATCACGATGTTTTCCTTCACCGTAAGAACGTTGGATAGATGTAAATATGTAAATCGGAAATCGAAAAACACATTGGTACATGGCGGGATTCGAACCCAGGACCTGCAGATTGCAAGTTAAGTGCTAACAGATAAGTTAGTTGCACTATATATTTTGAGCCGTTATTTAAATGGACATTTAGAACATTATTTTATGACACACGAAATATATTGATTAATGATAAATAATAAAGTAGCCAACATTGTGCGTTATAATCAGTTACGCTTCTGATATAAATCTTTTTTAAGAATAATTTTACGTATAAAATTATATGATACGAAACATTATGAATATATGTACATATATATCTTACTAATATTATAAATGCGAATGTTTAGATGGATGGATGGATTGCAGATATCACCGGAACGAATTAATTGGTGAAATTTGGCGCAGATGTAGAACATAGTCTGGAACAACACAAATGCTATTCTTCTTAATTTCACGCGGACAGAGTCGTGAGCGACAGCTAGTTGTATCATAAACCTAAAGGATAAAGTAAGCTATTGATTTTATGTGTAATTATTATTTTTAAGATGAGTAAATCTGTTCACATTCTTCTCAGAAACAGCACTGTGTTTTGTACGTGAAGATATTTCCCGATTAACCAACGACCTACGAACGAACGACTAAACATATCTCGCTGCAATTTGGCACAGATGTAGAACATAATCTGGAAGATATATGGGCTAGTAATTAATTTTTTTTCTTAAAATCCGTATGGAGTCGTGGGCTTACAAACTAAAATGTTTTATATTCGTGACTTACTTCCATATATCATATAGATAGAGCCAGAAATCAAACCATATGTCAAGCACTTTGTCTACATTCCTGGAACAGAACCCACGAATATTTGGTAGTTGATGAACTTATTACCCGCTGTGAAGTAATTTGTCAACATATACGGACAATACATTTGTCTATGAAAATGAACTTTATACTACTATAATTAAAGTTCATAATATAATGATTGTAAAATCCACAGTAGTATTTTTAATCAAAGAAACTTATTTTACACTATCTTTTGTTTGTACAATTATTTATAGATTTTATCTGTTACTTTATAATGTAAGTTATTTGCTGTAAATGTAGTAAATAGTTATTATGTATTTATACGTATTTAATGTAAATAATTTGGATAAAACCAACTACTAAACCTTTTTTTATAAGAGAAGGGGGCAAACGAGCGAAGGGACACCGAGGTGATCAACGACACCCGTGGATATCTGCAATATCAGAGGAACTGCAGATGCGTTGCCGGCCTTTAAGAAAATGGTATGCTCGCTTCTTGAAGGTCCCTTAGTCGTATTGGTTTGGAAATACCTTAGTCCACGTTTAAAATTATATCGAGATTTTAGACGCCATCACATTTTAAACTCATACTTTCTGAAAGGTTTCGTTTGAAAGGTTTCGATGATTATTTGAGATTTAGAAGTTGTGTTTCTATAGCACGTAATAAACGGTTACGTTCCGCCAACGTCTAGAGAACTCAAAATACATCATCCTTGTTGTAATAAAACACACCGGACCCTTAGTGAAAGACAAACAATAAACTATTTATAAAGTAGCCGGGAAATCTGAGCGCAAAACGGAAATCATTAATAATTTATACAAGACGACGTGCGAGCGGCCGCGAGCCTCCCACTGCTGCAAATACGGCTTTAGACAATTTTTCCGTACTCAATCCTTCTCGGAGCTCATTTAGCCGAGTTTTAATCTCAATCTCACCTCATTACCGGCTCCGGAATACTCGGAATAGCCAATTCGGCCATTAATTACAAGCGGAGGCCTCCCTTACCCTTCCCTTTCGGTGGAAAAATAAATTATAACTCATTTATCGTCACGCCGAAGTCGCGGGCGGCCGAATAAATAGCCGTCACGTTGTCTCGCACACAGACGGCGCGTCGTTAACGGAGTCACGTTAACGTTCACGGCGGGGAGGCCACGCCTACAAACATGCGCAGTGGGTCACGTACGCCCACATGTGAGGCTCACACGCCAGCACATATGTGCCGCGGAGGGGGCGTGCGGCCAGGTAGGCGTGTCACATGTACCATGTGTCGGTAAATAGGTGGCGATAGGCTTGCCGAGGACACGTTCGCTAACAGCTGACAGCGGCATGTATAGGCGCATGTGAGATTGCCTCACCGCACATGGCCAGGGTGTGGCAACGGTACGCAGACACGACCTGAACAACATTCTATACCTAATAATTTTGATTACTAAACAACTGTAATAAGGCCGTATTAGTTCTGTGTTATCGCAATTAAATTCGTTCGATATACAATCAAATATTGTGACCGCAAGCTCGAAATAGTAATATCGTTCGGAATTAAGCAGTGAACTGGAAAAAAAAGGGAAAAAAAGTTCACCACCTGCGTCCGCAATTATCGGCGCGAGACGCGGAAAATTGCGAGGCGAACGCCAAACTGACACTCGTGGAACTTCCTCAAAATAAAACTTGGGGAAAGTTCAACCGGAATGAAAAGAAAACGCGGAAATAAAAAAGGCATTGACTCGGCGGTCCGGCGGAGTTCGGCCGGCTTTAACATCGCGGACGAGATCACGGCCGGGTTTTTTGCCTCGACCTCGCCCGTTGCTTATTCCTGTCAACTATTCTTTACCGAGTTCAACTCTAAATGAACTGAACTATGGCCTCTTGCTTTATTTTATTCCAACTTTGAAAGTTCGACTGGGGAATAATTATTGTGGAAAATTTTAACATTTGGCCGCGAGGAACGCTTCGTTATTTAGCGAACGTTCTACATTGTTTGTGAAATATTCGAACTCTATATTGAAACGCTTATTAGCTTTACTTATTATTAACTTTATAAACATGAACCAACGTTATTTTCGTAACGAATCAACGCCAATAATAATTTACCATAGAGATACGTCGTTAAATCCTTAGCTTGTGTTCGTTAAATGCTCCATCTAAAATACTATTCTCTTCTCATTTAAATTTATTATCTATGTTCTCATTGACCTTTTAATGATTTGGAACAAGGCAGACATAAGAATTTTATCTAAAAATTGCTAGTATTCATAATAACAAACCTCTGAGTTTTTAGTTCACATACAAATCATAAGACCAACATTTCTACCCCGTTATTAGCGAGGCAGAACTAAAAATCGAAAGGCGCTCACAAACAAAGGATTCTGTGGAGGAAATTAGATCGCAGCGCTGCGGTCGCGAGAACAATATGGCAGTGAGTAACGCCGGATCAATAATATATAGGCTAAGAAAACTCCCGCACAGAGTAGCGCTGTACCGAGAACATGGCAAGAGCGAAAACAAATCAGTGCTGGGAGGCGCAAATTGAGCACGTACCCGTTCCGGCTAATTTTATTTTGCAATTACACCCCCTACCCCGCCGTGCCCCGAGCGCCACCCTGGCCACGACGCCTCGCTAATACAACATTCTTAGCGACAGCTCGTTTGCTGACAGAGACGAGGAAAGCTTTTTTCATATTAAGTAGTTAAATTAAAAAAAAATAACTTCTAATAACATCCACATATAAACAATGCAACATTACAATCATATAGGTTAAAGAAGTGCTAGTACTAATACGTTGTATAGGAACTTAACTATGTGTGAAGACAAGTTAAAATTGTAATTCTCAGTCTGTTTAATATCAATTGATATCTGATTGATGTGTATGGACAATTATTTTTATCATTTAATTCTGTTGCAGGGTGAGTTGTTGCATTACATTAATTTCGAATTGCTTTTGATAGATTTTTAAAATGGCCAACACTTTTAATGTATTTATTAAGAATATTTAGGTATTTTGGTGGAAATTGTACATGTTATATTATGAAAGTAACATAGTAAAAACAGTAATAAAGTAGAATTAATCTGAAATTCTTTGATTTTACTAGCAACGTCGTCTCTGTAGATAACTACTCTGTATCCCCCTCTGTAAAAAGGTTGTAAGAAGGCGGTGGACACCCCGGCAGGGAGGCGATCGCCTCCGCAACCCTTTCGCTTTTACCCCCATTGAACAGGATGATGTTAAGAATTTCAGAAAATTGAAAAAAAAATTAATATTCCAAATATATTAAAAAAAATTACCTAAAATTTAAAATCATTTTTACCTATTTATGAATGTTACTTATTGTCCAGAAAGTATAATATATTTCTGTGTTCACATAGTATATACATACAACTCACGTTAAAGGCTTGCCAGCATACGTCATATGTGACACGCCCCTCGCAACATACGCCCACTCTACATATGTATATATACCTACATGTATCAGTAGGTAAGCTTGAAAATATTCGACAGACAAAGTTATTTACTTGTTTAAATAAATATTAATTAGAATATTATTTTATTCGTAAGTTTTACTTAGGTATTTAAGACACATTGATATGTGAATGTGCAAGTTTGCTTAAGATTAGGATATATGTTGTGTGTTAAAAAATATTTTATTAGATATTGAATATTGGGACATCCTGTAGCCGCTAAGCTTCTCGCATTTCTTCGTCGCTTCTTAAAGTGTTTTACATACAACTGGTGGCTCTGTGTGGGTCGGTATTTACTCACGCACCAGTGTGTGAGTCGCTACGCATTTCCCCCGCCCCGCACCCCGCCGCCTGCTAAGAAAAATACCTTACCCCGTTACCACCCACGCCCCCTTTGATGTACCGGTGCGCCTCGGGTAAAGAAGATATGAGACTTTTTCAAAAAGCTTAATTTAAATGAGACGCTTGGGACGACTCAATAAGAATATTCCTTAATTTAAATACTATCTCGAGGGCCACTGACAACTGAGGAAGTGAGGGCAAAATGGACCATTTTAATTGGTATTGAGTTTCGATTGGAGGATACTCAGTGGAGTTTCGAATTTTTTTCCAGCTCAGTTTCTCTGTCGCTCGGACGTTTGTTAAGTAAATGGAATTTTGCGTGCGATAAAGGATTTAATTTTGTCAGTATCGGAGACTTTAGGAATTCTTAAGTGCGTCAAAGGGTTTTAGCGTTTGTTATAACATTCTTCTTGTATAAAATGTATATTTTTAGGACTTGGATATTAGTAGAAATAAGGAAACAATAAACTATTATATTTAAATTATACGAAAGAAGCCAATAAGCATTTAGCTCTACTTGTATTTAATACATCCTGTATGTGAAAGGAATGACAATATTCAACCAATTTCTATGTGCCTCTTAACAAATAGCACTTATGAATAAGTAAAGGTAATTTTTTAGACTTAGGTTATTCGTGTTAACCTATCAGGATTCGAACCTAGTGTAGGTAACACTAGGCCTGAGCGTAAGTATAACTTTTTATCGTCTTATTGGTTTACCAATTTACTTTCAAATCAAATCAATGATATGTCAATACCATTTAAGCTATAGTAGTTCATTTCAAATCACAAAGTCAAATCTACTATTCTTGAGGTACTAATTTAAAAAGATGACAATATGCTTTCTATTTTAACTTATTATTCAAGATGTCAAACAAGAAATCGTGATAGTAATATTTAATAAATAGCTCTTAAAATAATTACAAAGTACATGAATAAAAATGTTCAAATAAACGTAAGTAAAAATTCACTAAAAACAAAATAAACGCTGAAACAATTTTACAATCTCTTTCGAGTTAATTGTGTTCGCTCGTATACGTGCAGGTGGGGGCGTTTCGCACCCCCTTTCAACCCTTTCGGGATTCAAACGTTTCTTCTCCTTCTTTACATTTATTTCTTATGGCCTGTTTCTTCTTCTTAAATTATAAAGTTGTGTCGAGATTCAAACATGTTGATACTTGTGGCGAAATTAATTTAATTTTATTTGTTTGACAAAATTATTTATTGCAGTACGTTGTTTTTTTTACTAAGACAGTAATAGTAGTTTACAGAATGAATTTTTCGTAGCTAGTAATTTTTTTAATGTCATGGTTTAATAAACTTCATTTTTATAAAAAAAAAAACACTCTTTTAAATTTAATTCCAAAAATGCTTTTCTTTATTTTAATCGTCTTATTCAATGAATGTATTAAGAAAGCTTACTATATTATTAATTGTTTTCTACAAAACAAAAACTTATGGGATTTAAAAAAAGAAATCCATACATCTTTTGAAATAATATATGATACCAAAATAAGCATAGTAAAAAAAAATTTTTTTAGATAAATTATCAAGTATCAAGGTGTCGCAGTCGTTGTATAACGGGAGCCAAAATGATGTTACAAAGGCGCGGAACTGGGCTAACACAAGTTTTCTATATTACAGTGCGTACCTCCCCCCTGCCCGCCGCGCCGCGCGCCACCCGCCCGGCCCCAAAGGGTTGGAGCCCACCTTTGAAGATGCGCAGAGCTTTTTCTATAATTCCTCTTCGCTAAGCGATTCGAATTTCGTAAGTCTCCAATTTCCACGGGCAAAAAATAATTGGTCTCACAGATTGCCGCGTATTTCGCCGTTTATCGGCGACGCGCCTGCCCTTATTTTTTTTAATTCGTAAACAATTTGAATGTGATTTAAGACTTTATAGATTCGATTAATTAGAATCGATTTCAATTATTTTTAAGCAATAACAGTTAAGTTTTTACAAAAATTTAACGATCATTTTGGTTGACAAGATTATTTTATTTTTATATTATATTTTTTCTTTTTCTGTATGTTTTATATTTTACAGTATCTCAAATAAATTAATAACTTTGATTCTTTCATATTAAAAGACTGGAGAACTGAATTATAGTTTTAGCTTTTGATTCTAGTATATTTAACTAATCGTTGGTTTCTGAGACTAAAATTCACCACGTATAAAACATAAATTGTTATTTCTATTTTCTCAAAGAGGGATTACGTTATCTTATACACAGGGATATTGGTCTTAGGAACCAGAAATAAAATAATTATTTCTAAATTATAACGTACATTTTTTCTCAATCAGTTTACAGCAGCAGTACTACAGTTAAAATCGGACTTTATCTAAATGATTACAAATTTAAGCTGTATGTTCTATGTCATAGAACATATTATTGTATGACAGAGTTTAATGAGTGGTAGTGAACATACTCAATTGGATGAGATACCGCGATAGAACACGCGTGTCTCCGACAAGAGCTAACAAAGTAAAGAGTGCGACCTCATTCAAGATGCTCCCAATTTAAGGTATATTAAAATAAAAACAATAAGTGTTCATTTAAAAAAACATTATAATATTACAGACTGAACTATTAATAATAATATGTTACTAATATAATAAATGCGAATGTTTGGATGGATGTTTGTTTAAAGGTATCTCCAGAACGGCTTCATGAATCACTCTGAAGTTTGGCATAGATGTAGAACATAGTCTGGTAGAAAACATAGGCTATATTTTTATTTACGCTCGGACGGAGTCGTGAGTGACAGCTAGTTATTTTATAAAAAAAATCTACATATGTCGTAGATTAGTCAACGCAATCTACCGAATAGTTTTCTTTAAATTAGATAAAAGTTGACATATGCTTTATGCGTTATTGTGGTTGCATAAAATAGTTGGATATTTACAATATTTATATTTCCATATCCACATTAAGATAGCTGCGATAAGACAATCTGTCTCAGTCGGTAGCTGTCACCGGCACCCATGTGCATCTTGTAGCACGTTGAAAGACCCGTGTGCGTGAGCGTGTGTTCTGTAACTGTGTTGTTCACCCCTTCCGCGTCTTTGTTTACTTCTAAACTATTAAGAAGCTTGTGGTTATATGAGTATTTAAAGCTTGTGGTAAGATTTGAGTTTTAGGATTTGGATGTTTGTTCATTCGTATTCTTTATACATAAGTAAATTAAGGGTCGTTGTTTAATGGATAACTAAATGTGGTCCGAGACTCTGTCCATGCGGAATTTAAAAAAAACTGAATATGTAGCCTATGAGTTCTTCCAGGTTATGTTCTACATCAGTGCCAAATTTCATCTAGATCTGTTGAATCGTTACGATGATACTTTCAAACAAAAATCCATGCATCCATCTAAACATTCGCATTTATAATATTAGTATGAAGTATGATGAATTAATTGGTTGTACACTGTTAAAATAACTGGAATATGCAATTTATTATGCGGATTTTTTTTTGTTTTAACATTAAAAAGGTGTAGTCGTTTTGGTCTTATTAAAGTTCATTAATGGACCTAAATTAATTTTTTTATAAAATATTTTTTTAAGAAAAGTGAAAAAATGAACACGCTATATATACGTTAAACTGTACTCTAAATTCGCCTTAGTCTTTACCTTTGAATATATTAACTTAAGCGTTGTTGTGTGCCTAGTTAGGAACAGATTATGCAAATCCTAAACTCGAATCATCAGTCACTTTCTCAATTACAACCCTTATCAGTTGAACACTAATACATTAACTACCACTCTGTATATCTAGTTATTTGGATGCAATAAACAACCTTACCGCATGCTAATAAAGGCGAAATTCAATAGTTTCTCGACTTCAAAACTAATGCGAACACCCTTCGCGCTATCACTTCAGCAACGTTTCTGCTGACGAGTAAAAGAATCTTGTAAAGAATTTTTTTTACCTTCTTTTAAAACGTCATTGACTTTTAAGCACTCTGATTTATTGCTTTAATGACTACTTGCAGTTGTCTCTCAGAGGCATTTTCCAATGTTAAAGAACAACTCATATTATTTTTCTTTATATAGTTCAGGTTACTGTTTAATCGTAGGAATCTATATGTTAGATTCACCTATTAAAAAGAAATGTCACTTGCGCCACAATATTATTACAAATGAGAATTACATTACTCAATCGAAGGTATGTTACATAAAAAGTGACTAAATACCAGCTATTTACTAAATTAGCTACTAACTATAATAATAATAAGAATTGGAAGTTGGAAAACATAAAAAAAAAACTAATTCTGTTTGGACCTGCATAAAATGCTATGAAGTTATCATAAATTGAATTTATATTGTCCCGTCTGAATACTTTGTAATCTTTGAGCAAAACGGAGTTCTATGAAAAGTGCGAGTTTCCAAAGTTTTGGTTAATGGGTTAAGAGAAGGGAGGCGCGGGATATTTTTGAAAATTTCTGGCATAATTAGTGAAGTGATCGCATTAGGGCCGTCACTTTTGCTTTATGGACGGACGCAGGGGGATGTCATTGAAGTTTTGCGACTGTTCTTTGACGGGTTTTATTGGTAATTTTTTTACCCGCTTTCAGATAAATTGAATAGGAAATGTGGCTGCATGTAATAATTAATAAAATTAAAAAACTTACTAACTCCTTTTACTTACGCTTTTATTATTTTTCGGAATTAAAAAAAATAATAGCCTATGTGTTCTTCCAGACTATGTTCTACATCTATGCCAAATTTAAACAAGATTCGTGCAGCCATTATGTAGGCCATCAAACAAACATCCATCCACCTAAACATTCGCATTTATAATATTAAGATTATAAAATGCTCGTGTCATAATGTTAGTTACCATATTCCTCCGAAACGACTTGACCGATTTTTATGAAATTTTATACGCATATTTAGTAGGTCCGAGAGTCGGCTACTACCTATTTTTCAATCCCGCGCAGACTGAGTCCCGGACGATAGGTAATGTATTCATAAAAAAATGTAGAGCGGTCTTCACTTCTCATCTCGTCTGTACTTCTAAAACCGTCAACTTAAAGTCTATTTCTAATCCTTTAACAATGAAAATAATGTCTAAAAAAGTTAGATATTATATTCAGTCGATACAATGTTTCATTTCTTATGCAATAACATAGGCAATACTTTATAAAAAAAATAGATGGCAAACGTCAAAAAACATTAATAAAAATTGTCCCAGACATAATCATGTCGGTACCATTTTAGTTTCAATGGGAACATTATTCATTTTTTTACTAAAACAACGTCAGTTGTGTGGCAATAGAAGTCGTAGTCGCAAATTCCTAATGTTTTTCGTCGTCTACCTAATAATTTGTTACCTAATAATATGGTAAAAGGTTCACGTGAGCGGTACAGTGTGGTACAGAAGTTCGTGCATGGGTTTTAATTATTGTCATGTACAGAATACGGCTTCTAATAAATGTCATTATGAACGTATTCCATAGCAAAAGTTTGAATTAACCCCAAAATAATACATTGACTCTTATAGTGATTACTTTAAGGGTGAATTTTGTTGTTGATTTGAGTTTTTAAATTGTAATTTATTGATGTTTAAGACGTTCGGTAATGGAATAGCCACGGCACGTGCGTGACAATGATGGTACCTAAATAATACACGGGCTAAGGTTTTATATTCGATGCAATCTATGACGTTTTTGTACTAAAGTTTTGAAGGATTTTACTGCTTTTTAGAATGTTATTTACAATCCAGATTTCACTTTTAATTATAATATAAATAAGCGAAATACAATTATTGTTAATATTAGTGATGTTTTAAAACAATCACTGTGTGCGATAAAATTTTATAATTAAACTAGAAATATTTATTACAATTTATAATAGTTACATCAATAAATTTAGGTACAGATGTAGTACGGCTTGGAAAATTTTAATAATACACATAAGTGCATTATATTTCTGGCTATACAATTTTTGTCAGTATTCTACAATTAACTTTTGATAAAACGTTTGGTCCTTAAGGAATGACTGTACAACTTTGGAATCATTTGGCTCGGACGCGCGCCGCGTTCAAAGTAACAAAAATTAATTCCCCAAAATAACACTTAACCCACCTTTATCGTCATCCGAATATTGAACCAAAACAACGAACAATAAGAAGCAGTAGGCCGTATAACGCGTTTGCGCGGCGCACAACACCCTTAAAAGAGGGGGGCGAACGAGGACAAGGGGGTGCCCCCCACTTAAGTCCTACCCTTTTAAAGATTCCTCCGTCCTCTCATTTTTAAGACTTTACAATACCAACACACAGACATCGCATATATTACAGGGGGATCCTTAATTTATATTAGGACCGCGACCTACCGATGTGTGGGTAATTCTTTCGGATATTAAGACGCCGTGTAACGTGTTGTATGCGTGTGTGCGTGTAAGAGATTAGATTTTTCCGTGTTTGTGGTAATTACTTGTACGACTGTGCACTAAGTACATGAGCAAATGATCCTGAATGTTTTATCAATTATAGTCTGTAAAGTATTATGATAAAGGCGGGATTAGCTTGAGGGAATTTGATAAGGGAGTTGCAAGCTCAGTGGTTTAGCGTTCATCAACATTCATTAGAAGTACCTAATGTGAGGCCCGGCTTTAATGAGGTACACGAAAGGTCGCTGCGGGCTTTTTTTACGTTCTTCATCCTTGCTAATTACTCAATTTCGCCGCGTAGGTATCTTTTATCTTGTGTTTAACTCGTGGCAGAATGTAGATGAGTTAATCAGGTTACTGGGATAAGATACCTACTTATTTAAAGCCTGCAAATAGACTTAACTGACAGCTTAAGGGCGCAGATTAATTAGTCATTAGGGCATGCGTTAGGTGACATACATTAATTTTCCTTACCGCGAAATTTCCCTGCATGCTGTATCACGGCCGAGATATCGATTAATGAAATTTCGCCCTTAGACTTACCTTGGAATGCGTGTAATTTTATAATAATAAAATCGTGTTTAAATCACATTTTTTTTTATAAAAGTGAACACTTACACCGCTGTAGGGAACTGTAATAAATCGCATGATCGAGAAGGGACAGAAATACATAATTTTTTAACATCGAATCCGCTGAATGGGTTGCGGAAGCGAACAAAGAGCACGGCATCGGTCGTCAGCCAATTAGCGGTACAAATATAAGAGTGGAACTCGGAATTGGTATTTAATAGCTGAATTTCTACGAAAATACCGGAATTAGAGCGCATTGGAGTGCAGTTTTTTGTGTTGACGCAAATGTAGGGCATGCAATTTGCATGGTACAGCGGGAGGAATATTTTCCCCGACGCTATTTTCAACTACGCTCCCGCTGAATGTACTTTAAGCGCACTTTTCCACGGCGTTTTTAATTAGGTGGCTACGGGGTTTCGAATTATTAAAAGGTAAAATAAATACGATGGGATTTTAAATCTGTAATGTAATTTAGATCTCAAGTAACTTGTGTAATTCATTTATGTAATAAGCCAAGTTGAACGCACTTTGAATTAATTGCAATATGATTAATTCACATTTTATCGCTTTTAAGTGACGATGCTACAAAACTAATCGTCCTTCAATATCGCAATCATATTACAAAAAAAACTATAAATGTCAGTAATCCGTAGCAATAAATTTAGTATTGGTAAATTATTTATTGCAAAATTATGCGTAATAGGTGTCGCCCACGAGTCAGTCCGCGAGGTATAAAAAATACTTAATTGTAAATTGCCCATGTGTTCTTCCAGACATCCATGCCAAATTTCAGCGAAATCCATACAAGAGTTTTCGAGATACTTTCAAACAATCCAAACTTTTACATCTTATATATAAAATTGTCGTGTCACAATTTTCGTTGCCATACTCCTCCAAAACGGCTTGACCGATTCTCATGAAATTTTGTGAGCATATTGATCTGAGAATCGGCCAACATCTATTTCTAATCTCGCGCGGACGGAGTAGCGGGCGACAGCTAGTTTATAATATAAGTAAGATAAGATATAAGATTTTTTTATAACATTCCTTCATTTTTTAAATGCGCGCGGACGAAGTCGCGGGCAACTGCTGGTGTGTAATATCTATACGTAACATTAACACGTTGACTAGTTAAATTTAAAATAAATCAGCAAAAATCTTTACTATACTAGTAAAAAAAGGAAATCTGCACGTGCATTCTGACCATTATTATGTGTTTGTTAAAAGGGCGATTGTGAGGTGTCACAAATGAGGTGCAGGCCACACGTCAGGGCCTCGCGCCGGGCCCCTGTTTGCCCGCAGCGCGCCCACCTGAATACTAAATACTCGCACTCGCGCTTTGTACTTTAAACTGTAATATTTAACATTTAACAAAGCGTACAATTTTACATTTTAAAACTTAATTGTAATATTTGCAGTCTTGTGTAACATGCAACCGTAGATTTCCACTGTAACTTGATGGTCTTGAATAGTATAAAATCATAATCTTTCCTGTTTTTGAGACCGAATTCCGTTTGAAATATATTGTTTTCTTTATTTTGACAATGACAGTGACGATATGTTTTATTCATAGATTTTGATCTTAGAAACCAACTGTTATCAACCACAATACAGTGTTACAATAGCGCAAATATTATACGTTACATTTATGCCCGTTGAAAAATATGTCTTGTATAATCTACGAGCAAACTTAGTAAGTGAGACAAATTTCATTAAAATAATTCTCTTAATTAAAATCAGAATAACACTCTACATTTAAATACGAATCAAACTTAAAAGGGTTATTTAGTTTCAACTCAACGAAAATATTACTTTTATTTTACAAGGGAGAATAAAGGAAACCATACTCCCAGCACTCGAATATCAAAGAATTAATTAACGACTCGGCAATACGAAAGCCCCGGGTGGTGGGGAGGTACCTAAAGTAAAACAAATAACAAAACAAAATAACAAATGAATCGATCTCAACAAAACAATCGGTCGGACCTTGAGAATTTAATACTGGAACAATTAGGAGAAAAGCTCTAGTTATTGATCAAGCTTCAAATATTATAACTTTAGTTTGCATCAAACTAGTTGTCAGAAATACTTCAATTGATGGCAACTCTTAATATGTCTTCGAACTGCAATATAGCCTTTACAAATGCAAATACATGACCTGTATAGCTATAACTATTTTTGGTCTCTATTGTGGTGTAGAGAATAGAATCCACTTTACCAATACTTTAAGAAAAACCATTTAATACCACACATAAAACACATACAAGGCAAAAAGTTCCTAATTCTGTAAATTCAGTTCGAAATTCAAAAAAGCAGTAGTCGCGGTATAAAAGTAGAGTCGACAAAAATTATTTAGGCCGAACGTTGAATTTTAAAGGCGGCAATTTGAACCGACACTCTTGTCCTGATCGTTGGATAATTTATCTTAACGAAAGAAAGGGGTGGGCGAGCCGGAGACGCAAGGGGGCGCTACGGGTGTCTCCCAAAAATTGAGTAAAAATGTTGCCAGCGAACGATTAAACTGTTGAGGGAGATGCGTTGTATTAATCACCGCCCTCTACCAGAGTTGGAAGAATTCTGACGATCTATAGAGTTGTGATCGTTCTAATCTACATTACTGATTACGTCAGCTAATGACGTAGAATTAGGTCAATGGTAAAAGTAATCATTTCAAAAAGTATGGTAAAAGTATTGGTCCATAATTATTTTTTGGGCTTTAACATCTAACAATATTGTCATGACTACTCATGACTAGTCATGACTATATTGCAATTACATTTTACCTTGACTCGCTACTTAAGATGCCTGTATATAGAGCTGCTATACTTTTAAATTTTTCAATACAGAAAATAATTTAGTTTGTGATCAAACATAACAACAAAGCTATCAACAACTCTTTGTAAATACCAGAGTCGGTCGCTGGTATCGTGGTAGGCGGGGCGGGGCACCTTGGCTTTGTTTTAATATTTTCACAGGCATTATGAAGGGCTTCTTTGCTTTCGTATAATTCCGGCTTCTGTTCGTGAAGTTTTGATAAAAGTTTCATTCTATCAATAATTAACGGCCACAATTCCGAACCCGCTGATGCGATTATAAAGGTCGCGGTTTCGACTTATCTTTACCAAGTTTTTTTCTTTTGTAAAAAGGGTGTTCGGTTGAAGGGATTAAATTTTGTTTTAATCCTTAATTATCTTAAATTTGACCAATATTAAAATTGATAAGACTTGTACTTATATACTATTACATTGATTTAAATAAACGAATAAATATATTTTAACCGACGACTACTTTATAAATGTAAAGGTTTTTTTGTACTAAAATTGTCTTTAATTAAATATTATATTCTAGCATGGAATTTAGTTATTATAAAAATATAACTCACGTTTACGTAAACTAAATCTTTAGCAATATGAAAAATCTTTACTGCTTTTCGAGTCAAAGACAAATTCAAAAAGAAATATTATGTTTGGAGAGACATAACAGCAAAATTAGCATTAATAACACACTACATACAACACAATGGCATATATACGTCACTAACAGCCGTGGTTATGGTAGGCAGGATGAACGGAAAAACTTCCGCAAAATTTGCTCGCCGAAATGACGACGCTTGTTTTTTGTAGGTGCTTATAATTCTTAAGAAGATTTATATGGATACGCTAACAATAGACAAGTTAGCAAAATATGTACAAAATATTAATTTAACAAATATATTTGAGACGTTATATGCTGGTCTAATGAGAGAGGAAGGTCTACTTGTTTTATCAGATAACATTTTTCCTCACGACTGTGTTACGGTGCTAAAAGTGAACGAAATACATCATGTCGTGGCAGTATCTACACTTAGTTAGTTACGATTAATTACTTGCGTTCGAAAGTAATGTAAGTACTGTATGTAATTAATTGAGAACACTAATATTTCTCTAGTAAAAATTGAGAAAAATAATATTTATAATTTTTTGAGTATTCAGAGTTCATGTTGATTATTTCTAGTCGCATCCACAAGTTTCGAACGCACCCTAACAAACTTATTAAGATTTCTTTTCTTTTTACTCTGTACGTGGTTAGCGACGTATGACGCAAGCTAACGGCCGCCGGGGGGTCGGTGAGGGGTCTGTGGGGGGCCTCCCCCGCACGCATGGCCGCTCTCATGATTTAAGCACAGGGATAAGAATGAAATTAAAAATACATCCGCGCCCGCTCCTTAGGGTGCCAGGGAGACATATATGCAAATGAACCCCACAAACCCCCCTTCCTCATAAGATAGGGGGCATTTTTTGTTGGGATGCTATTAATTTGGGGTGTAACTGACTAAGCATAGGTATACGTATGCCTGTGTGGCTCACGCGTTCGACGTCCCTCGTAGATTTTCTTCTTTCGTTAAATTAAGTCGGGATATAAGAAATTATGAACAGTATAATGCGTCCGTGTATTAAGTTCTTATATACATAAATCTCTGACATTATTAATCCTATCAAATAGTATAAAATTTTAAATTATCAAGACATCTTTGTACTATACATTGTCTATGTAGTCTTTTTTTTTAAAGGATGCAAACGCTGGCTTATCAAAGTAATCAACTTCAATAAAGACAAGATTTTCAGACTATATTTGTTCAAAACTTTTATATGAATGTGTTAACTACAGTTCTCTATAATCTGTAAGTAATTGCTTAATCGCTGAAAGCTAACAAGACATATGCAGAAGCAACTTAAGTAATAGATAAAATTATTTTTACTACTTTTTTAACACTCTAACCGCCACACTGTACCTCGATTAATACAAGGCGGTGTCAAAAGTCCAAAAAAAAAACATAAGAAAAATACTTCACAAACAAATAAATGTCAACGACCTAATCGAATTAGAAAACATATAAAAAAGCAACACAGACTCTTCAGTAAAAATTTCGAGTCACCGAGTGTAGGATGTGTTGGAGTGCCGAGCTGTTCTGTTCCAGTGGGTTTCGACTGCAGACACATTTCAACACATATTCTCATCCCTTACTATTCTCATTGAAAAAACAGAGACAACAACATATGTCAACACAAGTATTAGACTCGTGGAGTTCTTTGATTACAAATACAATGCGTGGCAATCGTTTAAAGACGTGTTTGACGCCCGAGGGTGTTTCTGAAGCACGTTTTCACACATTCGACATTCATTTGGGATGATTTTGCGATTTCCTAGCCTTGTTTGGGGTTAAATATTTTATGTACAATCTATATAGGAGATATGACATGTTTAAAAATTCTTTTTTGCCTACTTCTATTTTGACTTTTTCATTTGTCTTTTTTACCGATTTTAAAGAGTGTTTAGGAAAAGTCATGGCTACGTAATATTAGGGAGTGGACGGGGATTAGGTCAGCGGAGAAACTGTTTCGCCTAGCACTTGATTGAACCAAATTTTCCAAGTTAGCGGCGAACCTTCAAGACTGAAGAGGCACCAGAAGTGTTTCGATTTCTATTGTTCCTTACGTGTTGCAGCATTCAGTCTGGTTTTTAAGCTTTTAAATTAATCAAGTTCTATCTATACTATTATAATATTATAAAGAGGAAAGATTTGATTAGCTTGCATTTAATAAGCTCCGAAACTACTTGAGCGTTTTAAAAAATTCTTTAATTGTTGGGAAGCTACACTATTCACGTGTTACATGCTATTAGTAGATTTCTTCTATTTCCACGCAAACGTATGTATACAAAACTTTATAATAAATAAAACAAGCAATCTTTAGGTAAATTAGAACAAAGGGAAAACTCAAAGATTATCTTACATCTTCATACTTCAATGTAAGTATGTCACCTCATTAAATTTTTGCCGTAATCAGGGATTCTTCGCCTTTGTTAAACATAATATCGCCGCTGACATAATTATAAGACGAGACATCAATTGAAACATGTTTTAACAACTCCTTTTAACAACTCCTTTTGAATATCAAAGGATGATTAGGGATATATTGTTTTTACGCATCAAAAGATTTAGTTAATACTTTTTAGGGATAGAATTTGTAGAAGGAAAAGATGACAAATAGGATAATTTAAAGGAAGTGATAAATATTTGCATTATGATATTCACTAGCTATTGCCTGCGACTCCGTCTGCGCGAAATTAAAACACTTAATTAGTAGTATATGTTTTTTCTAAGCTACGTTCTACATGTGTGCCAAATTTCAGCGAGATCCGTGCAACCCTTCAGGAAATTCCTTCAAACATCCATATATCTAAACATTCGCATTTATAATATTAGTAAGAAGTAAGATTATAAACGTTGCCCAAGAAAGCATAGTAAGAGGATTCATAACGGATTCTATGTTTTTACTGATAGGAAATCCAAAAATGAGGCAGTCTATTGATTCAACTCTAGCTTTACTAAAATGTCGACGTTTGTGTCCCTCGCTATTCATTCTGACACTGGACTTTGTAACGAAAGCACGTCATTCGCGTAAAATGATTCTAACTAATAATGTCTAAAATTATCAACTGGTTTTATATCAAAACATAATTGAAATACATACACGTTTACTATCAAGATTACAACTTTACATTAAAGCTGTAGACAATGATCTAGACTAATGACATCTAAAGATGCCATAATTAAAGGAAGTTAAATATAAAGTGAACGAAGTGGCTGTAAAACAATAATGATCTTGGTATCATTATGTGGTTTTTAATGAGGAAGTACTAGTAATAGAATGATTCCTACCAAGCTGAAAAGTGTGTTCTATCGATTCTTTATTTCAAGCTAGCTGTCGCCGTCATAATTATTGGCCTATGTGTTCTTCAAGACTATATTCTACATCTATGACAAGATTCAGCGAGATCCATTCAGCAGTTTATATAGGAAAAAGAAGGGCTGTTTTTAGTGTTTTCCCAGCAAGTATCCGTATTTTTCTCACCTTTTAAACCTTCCTTAGACCTCCACGAATATATCAAGACTAAGATAAGATAAATCAGTTCAGCCGTTCTCGAGTTTTAGCGAGACTAACGAACAGCAATTGATTTTTACATCTAGATACATAAGGAGCATTGGAACATAAACCGATAAATCACATTGTTGTTTGTGGAAAAGTGTATATATATGGCAAGAAGAGAACAACCAATTGGCATTATAAAAAATGACAAAATGTGATTTTGTTCCGCCGCTCCTCAATTCCATATGACTTTTGAAACATCATCTATGTGACATTTCTTACTTAATTAAGTTATTTTATATACGTATCAAATCTATAATTAAACTGTAAACTAATATTTTATCAGACGTTTCTGTATATTTTAATGAAAATATCATCTAATATTAAGGTACATTCCACCCAAAAAATTAGGGCAACGTTCTCACCTAAAGGAAAAATCGTGGAACCAAGAAACCAAGCATATAATGCAGTTTTATAACACCTTATTGCTTTGTGATAAAAGTGATTTTCGCTTGTTTTATTGTTAACAAACTTTAGCATATTAACATGAGGGAGTGGACGTGACATTCGTTGTTTGACAAGCATCGATCTGCCCTTTGCTATGCGAGGCGTGAACGAGCCAAAGTTCACGGGGATCCGTTTCTTTTAAAGCCAACACCTAATAGCGGACGATGTGTTGCAGAGAATGAGGAATATTTGAATGCTAGCGGTCGCCCGCGACTCCGTCCGCGCGGTAATAAAAAAAACATAATTAGTAGCTTTGTGTTCTTCCAGATTATGTTCTATATGTATGCCAAATTTCATAGAGATCCGTTCAGTCGTTCTGGAGATACTTTCTAACCAACATCCATCCACCCACCCATCCATCTAAACATACACATCTATAAAATTAGTAAAATGTAAGATTGAATACGTGAACAGGTGCTCGGTACTAGTTTCCACTACCGACTACATAAATATATTGTCTTTGTTTTTTCAAAGAGAATGAGCGAGATAACATGATTTTGTGCAGTTTTGTAGATGTAACCTGGAGCAATGTTTATTTAGGCATAAAACTGTGATCTAAGATTTTGTACTTGCAAATATGTAACTACTTAGCATTTACGCTACCTTTAAACTTTAGTGGAAATTTTTGGAACTCTATAACCTGTTTGTAATAATGTTTACCATATTGTAACTTTAGCAGCGCTTAGCCTAATTTTTAATATCTCTTAATCTGATATTCGATCACGTTGTGATATTAACTTAATGCTTGCAACCAAAATTGGACTTTAAAGTTGTATTCTGTAAGATTAAATTTTAATTGAATCGTCTACATTTGTTGCATGCTAGTAAATTCACCTTAGTATTTGATACTTCACGGTCCACTGCCAATATTATAATAAATAAACATTTAAACCGGCACCAAAGTACACGAGACAAGGCTCGATACAAATCCGTTATTGTCGCAAGCAACAGAAATCGTGATGTAAAGTACGGCAGGTGTCCAAATTCTTAGTTATTCTAGTAGTTGTAGGGTTATCAAACTTTTGAAATATCAACAAGCTTTTAAAAAATTCAATGGAACATATGATGTGAAGTTGACAATCCTAAAATTATAAAACTTACGGTTACGATATCTGTCAAATAATGTAAGAAAATCAATGTTAAAATCTAGTTGGAATGGATAGGTATAATTTTTTATAGATGAATGTCTTTTGTTTTTTTGATTTTCTTTTGTCTGGAAACTGGATTCGAATAATTTCTATAGTTTCACCAAGTTCCATAAAACATGTTCAGTATAAATCATAATAGCGTTGTGCAAATATCCTGCAAACTTCATTATCTACTATTCAAAGTGAGATTTGCGCTGACTGCCTTGATAAGGCTTAGTACGCATGCATGACACCACGCAGTTTGTCAGTCGCGTACGTCATTCCAGTCTCCGATCCATGATTAATGCCTTTCTTAATTACTAAGTTATTCGTTCCCTATCCTTACGGGGGGTATACATGTGTTCCCGCTTTAATTTATTGACTTTTGCGGCGTTTGTTTTGGGGTGGGTCTGATTGCTAAAGTTTTTGGTGGCGGCCGCGTGTGTTTTTTTATGTGTTCGATTTTATATTTGAAATGAAAACCGTCATTTGTTTAATAAAGCGATAGAAAGTTGACAAAATGAAATGAAATTGACATTATTAAATTTTGTTTTTTTGAACAAGCTTCCAAAGATCCTCAATAATTCATTCAGTAAAAACTATCATACACTTATCGTAGCTTAAGCACTAAATAGTGTTAAAATTTATAAATGTCTTAATTTGCAGTCTACCAATTACTGCCTCACACTGACTGTTAACAGAGCGCTTTCATTAGCAATGAGAAAAAAAGTAAAAAAAAACTTTGAAGCCGTCACCTTGGAGTGTTCACACGCGCGTCACGTCTCGCGCTCATTTGGAGGCGTTCATCGATCGGGAGACAAAGCTTCGCCGGGGCCCGCCGATAAACGAATTAAGGAAATGGGAGATTTTTTTATCTGTGCGATGGCGCGGTGTGGGGCGGGCGCGACACGCTTCGTAAAACGCAGCGATACTTTCTTAATATGCAAAGTCCCCGCGCGCCGATAATTAGGCGGCGTGCGCGTGTGTGCGCGCCTTTACTTTTTTTCTTAATTTCCGAGGGTGACGCGTAATGACGTTACGTACGCATTAGCGTGTTTTGTTAGGTCTGTGTTTTGTTTTTATCTATGAACGTTGAGAAATAGGATTTTTCAACCAGTTTTAAATTTTACAATTTGACAAAACTGTCTGTCAATTGAGTTTGATACATTTGTTTGACATTTAATTTTAGAAGACGCCAAATTTAAAGTTACCAAAGTTAAATTTTGGTTAATAAATGCACGCAACATCTTATATGTTAATGAAATTCGTATCTATGTTATAATAAAAGTCAATATAAGATGGCAGTATAAGTAAGGTCTAAGATATAAGAAATTACAACCGTTCGCAAATGAACGGGCGGGCGCCTGTCCTTCGCGGCGCACATGTCATCCGGCTGGTTGTCGATCTGACACATCTTGATACTTTACAATAATTTAAATACTATTTTTGTTTGTTTTGTTGTACATATTTTTTTTTATTTTACTGTAATTAAATTTTTAATTATAATCCTGTAAGGGTTCTTGAATAGAATAATTTTTAAATCAACACTAAAAACGTACGATTTATAATAAACAATCACTTCAAAAAGGTCATAATTAACTTGTCGCTTAGGAAATTACTAGAAATCTTTCTATCTTTCAATTCTAACTACTAATAATCCTACAAAAAAACAATATTTAAATGAATAAATCACATTTTTTTCTCTCTTAAATTCTAAATAATTAGTCACCGGTCGCGTCTTAAAAGTATCAAGATTAGTAGCTCGTGTACTACACTTTTAATTTTCCCTCCTTAAAAATGGGAGGGCAGCGGTGTGTTTTCGGCGGCCCCGTGTGTGGAGGCCAGGGCGCTCCCACCCTGGGGGGGACGGTAATCAAGGCACGCAATCTTCGGCGAACCCTTAAAAACTTTAAAACTCATCGCCGCCTTACGCCATCCCATATAGATATATGTACAGATATTTATCGTTGCCTTTTAATGCAATTCTTTTGTATAATAAGTTTTAATTAAGAAACGATGCCGGGGATTGCGTGGAATCTCTTTGATCTAATTTTGTTTATTTGGTATTAAGCTAAAAAATATACTTGAATTTTAAATAAAACCAAAAAGGATTTTCTTAATTTGCTTAGGTTGCTGAAGGTATGGGTAGGTAGGTATAAAGTTCATACTTGTGTACCCTTAAGGTACTAAGTGACTAAAGCCTAGATATGTGTCAGAATTGCACACACCGATCAGCTGTTTAAGGGTTAATTTATACATATACCTACCCTTAGTACTCACGTATACTTTGGTAAATTTATAGATGCGTCTTTAAGGCAAAAAGTAGGTAAGAATTGGGCGAAAAAATTGGAAAATATAAAAAACATGCACGAACAGTCGCATAAACTTTTAGCGACATTAAGGAAAGCGTTACGTGCCCTTTATTGGGCAATAAACGGCATCGTCCGCGATTTGCTTCCGTTTAATTGCCTTTGCATTAAAACATACCTAAATGCCCCTTATTTTTCTATAACGCAGCCTCTTAGGTTTTATTTCTCGTTAAATTTAATCTCAAACGACTTTTCTTCAAACGCATTATTAAGTAATTAGATTTTTTTTGGTAAAAATATTAGTAGATTTCTTTTGTAAATTTACTAATTTTTCTTTTACCATTCCAACTAAGCTCTATGCTTGTGCTACGATATGGTTCACGACAACAGTCGAATGTCGGGATTCAAAGCCCCGGCCTCGTGATTAGAAATTCGTACCCTTAACCATTAGGCTATTGACGCTTATGTTGTGCGAATTAAAAGTTTTTTTTTAATTGCAGTTTTAAGGAAATTATTATTTTTCTACCAAAAGTACTAACCACTATTGGACGACTCTACTTTATTAGTCTTATCCTCCAGTCTTAAAGTGGACTATAAATTTGTTTACAATGCATTTTCAACTTTAGCACTAATTTTATAAAAATAATTTAATATGATCTTGCAAAAAATCCAAAAACAAAACATCCAACTGTGAATAGTTCATTATCGCGCGTGTGTGCGTACGTTACGCTTTTTATTAGGTTAACTGATGTGTGCGTGCACAAACAGGGGGTTTTAATTTTTGGGGGGTTCTTTAATGACACTTCTTCGCATCGATTTTAGCATTTTCGAGGGTTACTCTTTTGTTTCGCGATATCGATTTACTGTTTTTTATACGAGTCCCGTTCGAGTTCGGCCACACATTCCCCACACACGTGGGGGACCATCAAAGTTTTAAATTAAAAACGTTGCAGTATTATAAATTGATATCTTACTGATATTATAAATGCGAATGGATGGATGGATGGATGAATGAATGGATGATTGTTTTGTTTTGATGAAATTCCGCATAGTAGATAGTCTGGAAGAACACAGAGGCTGCTTATTACGGGTTTTTAATTCGGCGCGGATGAAGTCGTGTGTGACAACTAGTGTTCAAATATTTTTCCATAGTATTTGATATTATTATCTATTAGTATTGGAATAACATTTATAGTACCTTAAATTGTTTTTTTATAAGACCAAATATCCTAATGTTTGAAATTTAACACTGTTGAAAAATATTTTTTTTTATTTTTTATATTAATCAGAAAAAGGTTCGATTAATAAATAAATATTGCGTGTAGCTCTGAAAAATCTCTCAACATTCGTATCATAAGTACATTGATACTTTCGAGTTTAGCAACTAGGCCATGAGCCAATAAAAATAGGAAAAAACCGTCATAAGTATTAGAAAACGAAAAAAATTTAGAGTTACGCTAAAAATTATTTTGATGTTTCGGATTTTTTTTTCTCTATTTAGCTCCGTCCTCGGGCTCCGAAATAGAGTTTGATAAATATTATTTCAACTCTTCAATTATCACATGCACTTAGTTAAAATTTATTAATCAAAAATCTTTCCAAGTAGATTCGTTTAGTTATTTTTTATTTATTTGGCATAGTTATTATAAATTTTATTTCTTCTTTAATCAACTTGTTTACCGAAAATGTTACTGAAAACGTGAATTGCAAAATACTTGTAATTTGTAATTCCTTTTCGGAATAGTTAATTCAAATTAAATAAATTTAAAACTGAACGTAGACGCGTCAATGACACCAGCGTTGCCTCCTAACCACCCCCTAAAAATTTAATTCATCACACCGCTTCCGAGACATATCTCCTTGCTTGTCCCTTCCCCTTTTCTTCCTCCATGCTTTGCTTTCTTACAAGCGCTTTTTCTCAGAGCAAGACAGATATACGCAACCTGTATATCATACCTTTCATAAAGAACTTCCAACCCTATTCTATTAAGCATAAAGTAAATATTTCCATGCAGGTATTTCAGTCTTAAGTCTTTCTTTGTAATTCAACATACAAAGGCTGTTTCGTTCGTCCACATTGAAAGCTTAAAACAAATAAATGTGCGACGCTCGGAGATAAGATTTCGCAAAAGCAAAAAGTGATCATTAAAGACCGATAGGACTGCAAGTTTCCTGACATTTTTAGTGAAATACATTCGAGACGATTTTTTTCGTAGACTCTACATTTATCGACAGACTGTTCGTTAATTTTCAATTCTGAAATTACTGACCGTGAGTTTCTAAGACCAAAATTCCCCGTTTAAAATATTGTTATCTCTATTTTTTTTTTCAAAGATAATGATAGGGATCACGATATGACAATATTTTTTTATATTTTATTAATCTTTATTACAACTAGATTTTAGCATTTGTTGAAATACAGCGAAGAATGACGTAAAGATAAGTTGCAATAATGAAAAAAAAATCCTTTTTCAATTACTAATTTTAATTATGTAGACCTCTACTATGAGCGTCGGTGGCTCAGGGATGAAGCACTTGACTTGCAACAGGTCAAGGTGTTTTTAGATTTTCCGATTTACATATGTACATTTATCCCACGTTCTTACGGTGAAGGAAAACATCGTGATGCAACCTGCATATCTGAGAAGAAATTCAAAGATATGTGTGAAGTCAACCAACCCGCACTTGGCCAGCGTGGTTGACTATAGCCTTATCACCCTTAACTTAGGGTAGGCTCCGAGCCCCTCGGTGGGGACGTATAGTGAGCTGATGATAATGAAACTTCTACTATAATTAGTCTTAATAAGTTAACTCGCTGACTGCATTTTATCAAAATCTGTAAGCTATTATCATTAAATCACTTTATTACAAAAAAAAAGTTTGAAGTTCCCAACAACAAAAAATCATAATCGTCGTCCCCTTGGCCGGCCGTTTACTTATGAACTTGACCCAGTCCTTTGATCCGTCATTTGTTATTTTTACACTTGTTTAATTTACTTTTTACAGATTTATTTTTTTAAACAATATACTATGTATTTATATGTGGTACTAGCTGTCGCCTGCGGCTCCGTCTGCGATGAATTAAAAGGTACTTAATTACTACACATGTGTTCTTCCAGACTATGTTCCATATTAAACTGATATAAAAAGGCTAAACACGCACGTGTATTCGTCCGGTGGCGGCACCGACTAGTTTTGAGCCCATCAGGGGCCCTTCATCAGGATGAGTGGTACTGGTATTATTTCGCGGACGCAACCCGTCGCTCGTACGTGAGTGTTTAGCCGTTTTTATATAAGTTTAGTATAATGTCTCACGAAAGTTTGAATAATTTAATATGCTCTATATGTAAGCCAAATGTCATGGAAATCCATACTGCCGTTCTGGAGATACCTTCAAACAAACGTCCATCTATCCAATCATTCGCATTTATAATATTAGTAAGATAGTAAGATAAACAATACACGAACACCCTATAGATATCGTCTGACATATTCATAGTAAATACCTAAACATTTCTATTATTCTCTTTACTTACAGGTAACATAATCGAGTTCCTATTTGAATTCTCATACATGCATACATGACCAGTAAATCATATTCCAATAGAGTCAGCGATTGTAATGTAAATAGTATGCCTTCCTTTTAGGAAAGTCACCTTTAAGAAAGGTTAAACAATACTTTAACATTCAAATCAATGAATCAAACGATACCGAGCACTCTGTATAATGCTGAACATGGAACGAATCTAATACTCATTTCTATTTATTAGTCCAATGTGTTCAACCTTTTCAGTGCCACTGGTATAAATAATTGAGACCAACCGAATGACCGCAGTTACGTGTAATTTAAATTACCTAAAAAAACTCATTAAAATCCTTTTACATCTTTCATTTTCAATAACAAACATGTCAATTAATGCTTTTCCAATATTTTTTTGGCTTTTCTCAGAATTTCGGCGACAAAACACCGATTGTGGTTACCCGGACCACTAGCACACGGGAAAGGTAAAAACGAGTTGCCAGTTTTCCTATAAAAAAATTAATTTATAATATATCAATTCGTGGTATATTAAATCTATATATATAAAAGAAAGTCGTGTTAGTTACACTATTTATAACTCTGGAACGGCTTTACCGATATGGCTGAAAAATGGTGAAATGGTAGCTTAGTGCCAGGAGACGGACATAGGATACTATTTTTTTTTCTAATTTATACCTTGTAGAGCTGCTTTTTATTTAACTGACTAATATTATGCAAATGTTTAGACAGATTTGATGTGGATGGATGGATGGGTGGCCTACTCTATAATAATTAAGTTTTTTTATATATCCACGCAGACGGAGTCGCGGGCGACAGCTGGTATGTTAATAAATACAAAACTCCAATAGGAAAGATCGGTAATGAAATGACCGCTCTCAACTCTTATCAGAACCTCTTTCAGTAAATAAATTCTTATTTACTTGCTAACTCATCACATAACGAGTTAATAACAACACCATGTATAGCCGTGTCCTACGAACGGAAAATCGTCAACACACACAAAAGCGATACACACACATCAATAAAATAGCTCACATAAAACGCGTCTTTCTTCTTGTATTCTTAATTAGCGTGTTGAGTACCGCTGTCCCGTTCTAACTTGTGGCGTTAATTAGAAGACTGTCTCGGTCGCACTTTCTTAATACATTCTTCCTCTCCGCGGTGTTTCTTTACGTTTTTATTTGTGTGCGTGCCTGTGTGCGTCGGTGTTTAATTTACATGTACTTGTATGTCAATGTACGCTTAGCGTAAACAGTGATTTGTTATCTTTTAATCTAAAATTTTATAACATAAAAATATTTAAATTTCTGTATTTAGTGTTACAAGTACCATATTTTTTCAATTGTTATATTAAATATTTACCTATGTATTATATTAAATGCTTAAAACGTCGTCGCTTCCTAAAATTATTTGTAAAAACTGTATATGATAAAGGTTCGTATTTTAAAAGATGGATAGATGGACCCATAAATTTAATTAAAATAGGGTTTTTTTCTATGTTTGATTTTAAATTTTTTTGGTTACATAGATAGCTAATAAATACACATTATATATGTTTATTCATTTGCGTATTATAAACCACTCATCCATAATAAATATTTGACTAAAATTAAGATTTTTTTCAATTATTGATAATATTTTTAATTACCAATTTTCACCGTGACTGTACTCCTGGTCTTACGAATGTGGGTATACGCGAAAGGGTGTCAGCGAAACTCCCCCGCTTACCGGCGGGGCGGGAGCGGGGGCGGGGGCGCCGCGACGTACACATAAACACTTATAAAAGTTTTTTGACAACAACCCGCGCGCCCCCTACCCCCGCACACCCTCGGGCCGACGTTCGCCCGAATTCGCTAATTTATGTTGGTTTTTTAATCAATACCCAGGGTGCAAAGTTATAGATTCTATCGACGGAGAGTTTTGTTAACCGATCGGGTTGTGAATTTAAAATACAATGCATATTGATTTGACGTATGATATTTGTGGACACTGTTAATGTATTTTAGTATGGATTTAGATTAGTTATATGCCCCTCGGTGGGGACGTATAGTGAGCTGATGATGATGATGATGATGAAATCATTCATTAACTTCCATACAAATAGTAACTATGAGTAAGCTAAAACTTATAGTATTTATTGGTACACTAAAGATTATTATTGTGTTTTCTTCATTACTAGCTTTCGCACGCGTCTCGGACTGTTATTAAAAAAACAGCCTATGAATTGTCTTAGACTATGTTCTACATGCAGCAGCGATATCTATTAAACTGTTCTGGAGATATCTTCTAACATCCATCCATACGAACTTTTTCTTATAAATTAGAAGGTTGTTTTTAAGACTTAATTGGGTATTTAGCATTTAAGTTTATCTAATTTATTTTTCAATTTTTATAACTCTTAACAAATATTTGGATCTCTTAGCAATAGTCAGCGATAGACGTCGGTTTAAAACATGGTGTGGTATTATGAAGTATTTTGCTCTGTCTTATTAACCTAATAATAAGGTAACCTATTAAAACCCATTATCTTTAAAAAGTAGTCTTAAAATGTGTCTTAACCAACTTACAGCTTAACCAGTGAGAAATACCTTAACAAGATCAAACCATATGACAAGATGAAATATAACACGTCTCATGAATCGCCTACTTAAATCGTCAATCTCGCTCTTCAAAAATAAAGTTATATCGCAATTTTACGTTTCAGCAACCCCTTGGACGTGTGTCGCGTGAAACCCGCAAACCATGAACACAATTTTTTTATTTACAAATAATTCAAACGAAATTAAACCTTAAAGTCAAAGCCTTAGAAGCCACATAACTGCAATAGTAATATTGTACATACCCGAAAGACAATTTTATATAAATTCTACACAAGCTATATTGAACTTTATCATAACGTGTTAAAGTCGAACATGACTGTAAGCTTTTTATTGGTTAATGCGTTAACACACAGCGTGATGGATGGCCCGTCGCACGCGTGACAAGGCTGTCACGGTCGAGGTTGCACGTGATTTGAGTGATTTAATTCTTTCAAAAGGGCCCGCAGAAAATTTCAGAATTTTCTTATAATTTATTAAAGAAGTTAGTTACCAGATTTTCTTGTTCTATATGAAAAGAATAGAAGCATTAGTGTACTAATTATACAAAAGAGTGATGTTCATTCATCATATAGAAGGGAAATTTCTATGAGTTTTATTGGACGTCAGTTCTCACAAAGCAATTAAAAGTTAAAACATAACTGAAAGCTTCTCCGTCCCCTTGAGCTTTTGGAGCATAGCCCTAATTGTTCAAAATCTTTCATGAGAACTAAACGACGTATAAAAGTAGCTGTACGTTCTGTAAAACTCGTTGTTTTGTTTCTTATAAAATTTTCAAACACTTCATTAGCGTGGTACGTTTTATTTCTTGCGAAATTTTCGTATGAAAATCCTAATAATGTTACCTTCTACTTGAAAATAACGAACAATTTATTCCATAATACACACCAGGTTAAAAACCTAATTAGTAGCATTTGTGTTATTCCAGGGAGATCCATACAGTTGTTCTGGAGCTACCTTCTTTTAGACATTATCAGTTAAATATGGAGAACTGATCGCCAACCTTCGCTAGTCGGAGAGGCACCTCAAGAAGAAGAAGATATAATCCTTTGGCGCCAATGGCGCGCTTTTTTACCAAGTGTCAGAATAAATAGTGAGGGGACATAAACGTTGACATTTTAATAAGGCTAGTGATCCGCCGATACACCGGCACAATATCGGATTTCCTTCCTAACACTCCAAAAACATCCATCTATTCAACCAAACATTCGCATGTATGTTATTAGTAATCACACATTAAAAAACGTCATCGTATCATTAGATCGTATCATTATTTTTTGCCGAGAGACTTCAGTTGTATTTGAAAGTATTGTTTTCTTACCTAGCATTGTTCTTTTTCCGTGAGTTGTACATTAACCCACCGCACAATCCTGACAGACAACCACATCCGTCATTACTCACTTAGACCAATGCTCTATTCCGGATATTATTTATATTGTACTGTCAACTAATTGGCTACAGAATATAGACCGACAAAGTTTTTTGATCCGCTGGTCATATGTCAAACTAAAGGCAGCTCACTGGCGCCCCTTGTCAATATCAAAGAAAGTGTCAATGATTCTTTTGCTACAGTGTGTTCGGTAATAACGTGTGCAAGGAAGCTCCACAGATTAATTGGTCGAAAAATGATTAACCCAATTTACTTCTATCCAAACTTGATTCATTTAGCTGCTAAAGGGCTTTAAAGTTTGCAAACTAATTTACTTTAATTCAAATATCTCAAAAAGTCTTATATGGATTTTATTAATTTATTACACCGTTTTTACAGGACATACTTATGATTCCTTACATGAACAATACAAGCCTGAGGCCGCGACCTTGTTAATGTATTTCATCGGCACAGAACAATCGCGGATCGTCAGCGAAGGAGGCACCAAACGTAGCATAATTTATTGCCTATTATCAACTAATAGTTGCAACCAGATAAGAACCGGATGCAAACGAGGCGTATACTTACAATGTTAAAGTGAACGTTAGTTAAAGATTTAAGACACATAAGGATATAGTAAATGTTTTAGAAATAACACTGTAATAGTAAGAAATTGTTACAGGAATGTTAAGATGAAACTAGATATAATGAAAAGAGAAGGAGTAGTTAAAAGACGTAAGGTAAGGTAGGAAAGGAAGTAATGGCAGTATTTCCAAACCGCTACGATTTAGGGTCCTTCAAGAAGCGAGCTTATCATCATCTCAAAGGCCGGCAACACTATGCTACTACTGCAGATGTCCATGGCCGTCATTGAACACCTCGATGTTCCGCTGCTCGTTTGCCCTCTTCTGTTATAAAAAAAAATAGACCGGGCAGAATGATAGCGATGATAAAAAATATAACTGTAATCTATACATTGGTAATAGCTCCCAAAACTTCTCTTTTATAAGATACAATACGTGTGACTTTATAATGCTTTCACGACCTTGCCGGCAACGCATCTGCGGTTCCTCTGGTATTGCTACTGTCCATGGGCGTTGTTGAACACCTCGGTGTTCCCGCTGCTCGTTTGCCCCTTCTGTTATAAAAAAAAAGTATTTAGGTACACAATATTCATTGAATGATTTAGGTGTGAATAAAACATATTAACAATATCTACTTTACTATTACAGTTAAAATTATAAAGACCAAATATTTGTTTACATTGTATGTAACCAATTAACTCAAAAACTACTAGACCGATATCAAAAAATCTTTTACCATTAGACAGCTACATTATCACTGAGTAACATAGGTTCTTTTTAATTTCGCGAAGACTACGTTTTTATATATTAGAATGAAAGATGAAACGTCATCTACAGCGCAGATTATTTTTGATAAGTCATTAAATCAAGTCCCATATTGATTAGTATAAGGATATCGGATGCAGTATATGAAGACGGGAAATATTCACCGTTAAATGCCAGCTTATCTCCAGCACCAGGGTAGGCGGAATGTTCCGAGATTAATTATCTGTAACTATTAAACTTACCTTATATTTATCTTATTAGCCATACCTAATTAGAGGTTTTTAGACAGGCCACCATTAATTTCCTTTGACGCGTTTGTAAATCTATGTTTTGAATCTTAACGTGATTTTCCACTGGTTAAATATATGTACAAAATATATTTTTAACCATCTCTTTATTTAAAGAGATGGTTAAAAATATATACAAAATATATTTTTAACCATCTCTTCTTTCTTCCATTCTCATCAAAATGGCTATATTTATAGCATCATGTATTTCTAGTAGTGTTTCGGGAACGAAAATCACGCTTTAAAACAAATTTCTAACCTAACCTAACCTAACAATATTATGTTAAGCTATCATAGAATAAATATAGTGACATTTTAAATATACAGGATTGAATACGTAAATTAATTTTGGGAATTACTGAAAATAGTGTAAATTAATCGAATAAAAACAATTTTAAAAAAAGGTTAGAAAAACCTGGACATATTTGCTGCCTTTTTAAGAACCTAGGTAATACCTAATCAACTTGCAATAATCTTATAATACTTTTAATAGCCGCTATAAAATCTACATCAATAATAATTGCATTATAATAAACCTCCTTTGATTAAAACCTAAAGTGTGACGTGTAGCATTTATCATCACTTCAAACCGCAAATCATATTAGTTAATATAAATTAGTTGGGATCATTAAGGCATCGGTAGAGCACAGATGAATATAATTAATAGTGTGCTCATACGCCGAGTATGGGGCTGCGCTGGAGGCTCGCGGCAGGCATTTTAATGGAAACCGGGGCGAGTCACGTCCGCCGTAATGCGCGTGCGCACCCGAACTAGGCAACTGTAGGGCTGTCTATAAGTTTAACATTTATATTTTTATTGTTCTTTACAAAAATTTGCTTTTATTTCAATTTGTTGTTTTTATTAGAAATAAAGTTAACTTTCATAATACAGCATTTAACACGTTTTTTCTAGTTTTACTACACAGAATCTTCGGTAGAGTAACTAAATTTAAAATTTTCATTCCATTTATTTCTCTTCTAGAATTCTTTTAGAGATAATGTTAACTTCAATTACAGTAAATGGAATGAGATGTTATTTGTGTAACATTCAAAACATGTAGATTAATTAATCTACAGTTTTTTGTAACAAAAGATTTGAACTCTAGATTTCTCTGGCAAAACCAAAGTTGAGTTGTGACAACCCTATATGTAATATTGTAGTTGGATAGCCTGTTGAGGCGATATATCCTGCGCACGTTATTATATTAAAGTAACAGTTCTTTGATTGTTTGCCTCAAAGATAGATAAACTAACATTTACTCGCTTCTACAGTATACTTAAGGTGTTGTATATAAATAGGGCAAAATAAATTAAGCAAAAATACGTTATGAGTTTTTTCTATCTATACTTATTATTAAAATTGAACTGTCTGTATGTTATATCGCAAAAATCATATGCCGTATATATAATATATTTGCAATTCCAATTTTCCAAATTTTTGTCTCTGTGTGTCCGCAGGTCCGCGTTTATATCGGGTTATCTCCGGAACAGCTGGACCGATTTTGACGGGACCTTGACGGGAAGCTAGCTGATGTACGCGGGAATATTATAGACTTTAATTCTGCGCTGATGAAGTCGCGGGTCGCTACTAGTATATTATAAGTTTTACGCCATAACTGGTTGGTTAGAAAAATAAAATTAATACAAATATATTTTCATTAATAAAGTTAAGACCCGTTCACCATGATATTCACGACTAATTGTTTCATTTGTGTAGCTTTTTCTTTAAAAAATCTGTTAATTTATAAAGACATTGTCTTAATAAAGTTAGATGAAGACATCATTTAAAAAGCTACAACAAATTACAAGTGGCCGGCGACTCGTTAAAACGTGGTCGTAGCGCCATAGCTCATCGTGTGACCACACAATCTGCTGTAAACGGACAGGCCGGAGTGCGACGCCGCACGATCACCAGATATATAGAGGCTCGCTCCAAATAAATCACTTCCTACTTGCAATAACAATGCTATAGAAATATTTACAATAGTCCACTATTAAAATTATCGCAGTATACAACAATCGTTGGTGTTAATGCATGTTATCGATATAGGAAACTTGGTAGAATACGTACACGTATCTTTTGAAGGAAGTAGTTTAAGACACCAACTTGATCTTATGTGAAGAAACAAGGTATGTAAGAAATGACCAAGTACGACGACGAAGAATAAGATTAAATATCAGGATCTAGCTATTAGTGTCTAACCATGCTACTAGCTGTCGCCCTCGACTCCGTCCGCGCGGTATTAAAAAAACATTTATAGTAGTCTATGTTTCAGATTATGTTGTACACCTGTGCCAAATTTCACCAAGATCCATTCAGCCGTTCCAGAGATACCTTCCAACAAATATCCATCCATTCATCTAAATATTCGCATTAATAACATTAGTAAGATTATAAAAAAATAGCTTTGACTATTTCTTTTAGACTACGCTAAAATTTGCTCATTCTTTTTTTAATTTATTTTAAATAAAGCCTTATCGAGTCGACCTGTCTTAATGCTGTTGATGCAAGTAATATTTTAGGAATAAATATCAAGTAACCTTCTAGATGTTATGTTAAACCTATACTACACTCTCGTTATGAGGCATATCTATGAGGCTGTGCGGTCTATAAGGTTGTGAGGTCTGTGGGAGTTATGCGGCGTGTGTCGCCGCGTCTCGTGTGAGGGCGTGATATATCGCCCCTGTAGCGTTAATAAGCGAACACAGTACTCGTGATCGCCAATAGCAAAACTGCCGTCTACCTACGACGAATGTGATCATACTGTACTAATTTTTGCCCGGTTCGTCCGCGCGGAGTTAAAAGAAAAATAATTAGTAATTTGTTCTTCCAGACTATATTCCACATCTATTCCTAATTTCACCAAAATCCGTTATGTCGTTCTGGAGATTGAAACGAGCTGTCGGAAGCTGATTACAACGGAATGTTAGTTCTCTCATCTACCATTATTTTTTTTCTGATATATTTTCTTGTGAATTTTCGTTTAAGTTATTCGTATTGAAAAATTTGAGGTACGTTTTAATATTTCATATTTTATCCTGCGTCTTTCATAGATTATTCGTGTTAACAAATCCGTACGTGTAACATGTAGGTCACATTTGCGCTTAGTTCCCTAACCCGAGCGCTGCCCTAACGCCTATAAATATACACGTCACAGGAACGAGCTGCTCCACCATCACCATGTTTATAGCATGAAGAAATTAGACCTTAAGACTTAGGCAACAAGTACCAATATTACACTAAAGATAAATTTAAAACCACGTAAAGCAAGGACGTAAATTGTTACTAGTCTATAATCTTTGCAACGTAGATAATATGAACATAAAAGTATTATTCAGAGTTTATTTTTTACTAAGTCGTTTTGTACTAGACTGTACTTTGTTAACTTTTAACCAACACCAACATTTGGAGAATAAAACAAAATATTTCCAATACTAATGTATAATACCAATATAATAATATTAACAAGCTTTACTTTCTCAATATAAGTATCGACTTTATATCAAACTAATGGTACCAAAATCAGACTAAATAAGCAGACTAATTATTCCACTTAGAACTCAAACAAAAAATGCATCACAGTACTTTAAGTATTGACCTAATTCCATCCATAGATTCCACCTAAGCAAATGTGAATAAGTCTAGTGAGAGGTCTATTGCAGGTATGTGCACTAATGAAATCCACTTTCGAACGGCAATCCCAGCTCGCGGGCACTACCAGGGAGCTGTGCATTGTTATCTCTATATTGTGTTATCTACACTTGCCTTAAACCTGTGATGCATCGAGACATATTAACCACAATTAAAAAGTGACTGAGTGATAGCCCAATTTTTTGTTTGAATATATTAGTTCGTCTATGAATTTCTCCGCTTAAAAAAGTAGTTTATACTAAATATTATATCTATTAAATAAAATCAGTATACAAACTTATTGTGTCAATATCTTTATTGTAAGTCGAATGATGTTCATCATCATCAGCTTACTATACGTCCTCACTGAGGGGCTCAGAGCCTACCCTAAGAGGATGACTAGGCCATAGTCAACTACGCTGGCCCAATGCGGTTTGGTTGACTTCACACATAACTTTTCTTCTTAGATATGTGCAGGTTGCACCACAATGTTTTCCTTCACCGTAAGAACGTCGGATAAATGTACATATGTTAATCGAAAAACACATTGGTACATGGCGGGTTTCGAACCCAGAACATGACGATTGTAAGTCAAGTGCATAACTTCTGAGCCCCCGATGATCTTAGTAACTAGTTGCAAATACATGTGTGTGTATCATAATAATGATAGTGTTCAGTGTGTCCCGAGCTTTATTGCAAGTTGCAAGGGCCGCCGGATGATATAATATGGCCGGTGAACACGGATATTGCAAGATAATGTTATGTTCTACTTATTTTATACCCAATGCTCGGCAGTTAATGATAAAGCCATAATCAGCCGCGTGGGCGATATAGTTTACGAATGCGTTTGTTTCAACCATTGGTACTTCCTTGGATAGAAATATATACTTACGCGTGTTTTAATGTAAATTATAAAAAACTATCCAACCTTACTTGGACTTAAGTTAGAACAGATTCAAGGGCGCGTTTAATCATATTTCGTTATTACAGCGTCTGCAGGTCCTGGTTTCTAATCCTGCCATGTACCAATGTGTTTTTCCATTTCCGATTTACATATGTACATTTGTCCGACGTTCTTACGGTGAAGGAAAACATCGCATGCAACCTGCACATATCTGAGATGAAATTCAAAGATATGTGTGAAGTCAACAAACCCGCACTTGGCCAGCGTCGTTGTCTATGCCCTAATCACCCTTCTTAGGGTAGACTCCGAGTCTCTCGGTGGGGACGTTTAGTGAGCTGATGATGATGATGTTTAGATGCTTTCTAACGCCCGCGACTCCTTCCGTATGCATATAAAATGTCATACAATTCCTTCAAGCCAATTCGGACGAGTATTGCAACTAAAAATTTTGAATATGAACACGAGAATTTTATATAAAAGATTACTACGTAGAAGTTTTCAGTACACCGCTAGATGAGACCCGATACACATTTTTACTACCGCACACAATTTTTTTCTCTTCTAGTTATCAAATCTAGCATATAGCTAAGTCAAATACCGTATTTCACCAATTCTAGCAAATAACAAAGGACAGATTATAACAATAAAAGCGAGACTTCAATCTAGGAACGCATCTGATAGGGACCGGTTTGGTTCAAACAAAAGTCAATTTGAAGTATACAGGGTCCGTATTGTTCGGGACTAGGAAGCTTGATCGTATCGATAGCGTGATATATATGTAACGAGCCTCACCGCGGTGGTCTCCGCAACGAATGGACCATATTTTACCTTCGATTTCTGTATAGCGTTAGCTTTATACTTAATTGATATTTTACAGCTGTTAATACAACTATCTAACTAATATTATAAATGCGAATGTTTAGATGGATGGATTGTTGAAGGTATGTCCAGTACCGCTTCATGGATCTTGCTAAATTTGGCATAGATGTAGAACACAATCTGGAAGGACACATACTAGTTATTTTTTAATTACGCGCGGACAGAGCAGCGGGCGACAGCTAGTATAACTGTAAAATGCAGTAGCGTTTTATGAAGGAGGTTATTATAGATAACATTTCTATGAATGCACATTAGTGTTTTTATCGAACAAGGAGCAAGGAATATGTTATGTATATGCAAAGCCTGTGTGTCGACATTAATAAACGATTACATTTTCTTATATTTGCAAAGAAAAATCGTTTAATTACAGTGAAGGAAAAGATAAATAAGTAGACATCTGCTTTCTCTAACTTCCAGAAGCCAGGCTACAATCAAAACTATGATGAAGTAATTACTATGCTTAAAAAAGAGAAAGATAAACCATAATTTTTGCTACTGGCAAATATTTCAATAACATTTCGGCACGTTGCAGTTTTAACCCGTCATTTCACTGGCAAAATACTTATGCATAAACACCTTACCTCTCATACTTTTGAAAATAATGGAGACAGAAATATAATTTTGCGCAAACATTGGCAGTGGAAACTGACGGTAAGCGTCACATCAGCAGCGCACGACGCGCGGCGAATGGCACTGTCATCTAATTATGATTAATTTGTCGTAAGTGTGCAGCGCCTGCGGTCCCGGTGCCGCCTTGCAAGCTGAATGGCCCAGCATATGTTAATAAGAGGAGCGGGTTACTATATTAAAATAATTATCGAAATTTCTTCACATACTTGTAAAAAGAGTTCATCCTCATCTTTTGTACTGAAGAAGGTAGTGAAAATTCTATGTCTACGAATTATGCTCTCCCACCGAGTCATTCAGTCTATCATAATCCTATACGTAAGTTAATTATTAATTTCTTAGTATTTAAATTTTGTATAAGTATTCGAAGTTAGCGGCCAACCTTCAAGACTGAAGAGGCACTAGAAGAAGAAGAAGAATAAGTACTACAATAGAAGCCTATGTTTATTATTTTGTCCTTGGTGTACTAGGTTTTTGTTCTCTATATCAATCTATCTTCCATCCTTTCAATCGTGACTACCTTCTTGTCAGTTATTTACTTATTTATTTATTTAAAAACTGCATAGCATTCTTACAGTATACAACCAATTTGACACTATACACACTTTACATAACAGTTTACACTATAAAATATTTTATAATAACAGTGAATAACACATAACAATGACAAATAAAAAAAAAACATAGATTAACAGTGCAAGAATATATCAACGCGTAACTACAAACTATCATGTCAACTTTCATGCAATCAGTCCATCACTTCTAAGGTCTACCCCAATCAATGTACCCTTCCATATTCAGACTTAAAATAAAATATAATATACTCGTATAATCTATAAAAAAAATCCTAATTATAATAAAAATATATATTTATTTATATTAAAAATTTTAAAACGCTCCGTCTATCAATATGATAGCCACATATGAACACAAAACCAACACTGCATTCTCTGAAATTAGCGACTGTATTTCTCCATTTTGTAATTTGACGAAACATACTGCGTTTTAGAGGAAATTAAACGAGACGTTAATTATTATCTTTTTTAAGGTTGAGCTTTTAAAATGTAATAAGACGAGAAACAATAAACAATATATCTACGAACATTTTATAACAACAAAATAAAATATATATCATACTAGCTGTCGCCCGCGAACCCGTCCACGCGGGATACTATGAATAATAGATACGGGATAAAAAAATACATAGTAGTCGATTCTCAGACCTACTCAATTTGCTCACAAAATTTCATGAGAATGGGTCATGCCGTTTCGGAAGAGTATGGGAACGAAAATTGTGACACGAGAATTTTATATATAAGATAAACTTTACGAAATTTTAAATTATTATAAATGACTAGCTTTTGTACGCGACTCCGTCCGTCCGAAATAAAAAAGAAAAAAACTTAATTGTTAGCCTATGTATTCTTCCAGATTATTTTCAACATCTATGACAAAATTCAGCGAGATCCATTTGAGAGATACATCGAAACATACGCATATATACTTTAAGACATTTTTAATTAGAATCAGTTGACGCGAATGACGTGCTTTCATTACACAGTTCAGTGTCAGAATGAACTGTGTGGGACACAAACGTCGACACCCTAGCAAGGCTAGTGTTGGGTCAATACACTGCCACATTTTCGGCTCCTCTTCCTAACAATACCAAACCTGTTATCATCAAGCAAGGAAACAAGGCAATAGAAACATCCAGTTGTTCAAAAAATAAAAAATCGATTTTATTTATCTATCGATAATCTTTAGTTCTCTTTATATCTATTCTAGAATAAACATATCGATACATCGAGTATTAATCTTGAGATTAGGTGCATAAATAGGTTCCGAGTCGCGTCGGCTGCGGACCAACAATAAAACCCTGCCCCAGATGTCTGTTAGTTTTATGATCCAGCTTTACATAGTCATTATAATCGTTACAGCTTGTATTAGCTTTCTAAGCGAATGTCTAGTACACATGCAAATGACCTTGTGTAGATTACACAATAGAAATTATCTTACACGGTTTTAATACACCTTATTATTAACTAGAGGTTGTTCATTCGATACTTTATTTTAGTTCTTCTGTAAAAGGCCAAACCTATGCAGTTATTTTTAAATAGATTTATTCTTCTGCAGTTAAGCTGTATTAAATTTCACTTTCAACTGTAAGCGTAATTTTCTTTAAAAATGGATCCAAAATAAAATATTTTCTTCACCTTATGTTAGGAAGATAATCTGACACTGTGCTGGTGTACTGGCGCAACACTAGCCATGCTAAAATGTCGACGTTTGGGACGTAAACTCACTATTCATTCTGACACTGGACTTTGTTCACCCCAAAGCATTCTAACTAATAATGTCTAAAATATGTGATAATAAAACAAAAAACTTTCACCACTGGATTACCTAGTCAAGAATTTTGCAGAAAATACCCATACAATATACCAACATAACAAAACTTAATATCGTGTTGCGAAACTGCGTAGCTGCACCTTACTTTGAATATGTAAAAATGGCCAACCTCGGCATAGCTCAACACGACAGCCAACCATAATTCCTGGCCCTAATGGAGTCCGCAACACGCATTGGCTACACATCAACCCCAGACACACAGACAGACAGATGAAGCAAGAGTTTAAAGTTAACAATTCATTTTAAACTGTATTGTTAAAATATTATAATTGAATATCGTTTGGTGCAGGTTTGTTGATATTGTTAAGAAGCATTTACATTACCCGAGTAATAAAATTAGAATTAAAACCTTTTAAAGAAGTTAAAACAAGAAGAAATTAAAACCTTTCGAAAAGACCAAGGTATAAATCATACTGAACATAAAGCTAACAAGAAAAGGAATAGGATAAAGAAGAGAAAAAGAGGAGAGAAAATTACCACAGATAACGAGTTTTTTTTAAATCATAACAGTGACGTGATGGTAGAAAATATTTGAAGAGTTTAAGTGTATACATTTTTAGAAAGATTTTAGAAAGCGCTCTGCAATGTTTAAATTTGTAAGTTATGTTTCCAAATAGAGGAGTTATAAATAAGTTTTTTTTTAACCATGATTAACCTTTTTATTTATCAATCGTGTACAATCTCCTTTATTTTATTTAGCGTGTGCACGCGTCACATCTCACCGTCGCCAAGCGTCGCCATAATTCTGTGTCGGAATGAAGCTACAAATCTGTACCTCTGCGGGCATATCTTTTCCATTATCTATATCTGCATCGACATGTGTCGTTATCATGACATGACTGACTGGTATTTCGCATATGTGGTATTTTGAAATCGTTGTATGGGTTGAGACCAAAATCTCTTTTTTAAACATATTCTTATCTCTGTTATGTGAAAGGAAATGACAGGGATGACAACATGTTTTATACAAAGCTTTTGGCATCAGAAATTCATGGTTATATATAATCATAACTTTATTTAAGCCACTATTGAATTAGTTGACAAAAATGTTCCTAACATTTTTTTACCGCACTTCGAATAAATATAACCATTGTAGCACACTAAATATACTATGGATGTCCTTGAAATCGAAGAAATAAGTACATTCATCCTCTATTTTCGACATCAAATAATATTGAAAACAAAAGAAAATTCATTAACCTAGTAAACATTGATTAATTTAACAAAACTAAACAGATACCAAAGCGTTTGAAACAAGCAAATAATGCCAATAAATGCGAGAGAAAGCGTACATGGTAAGGTAACAAGAACGAAGGAAGTACAAAGATTGTACGAGCAACTATAATTTGCGTACGTATTATGCGGGTGTGTGGTAAGTAATTGCGTATCACCACTGTTGCTATTCTACAAGCTCCCTTTATTGTGGTAACTAGTAGGTGAATCGTTAATTAATATTGAGAGAAACTCTCGACGAATAAACAAAGCTCAGCTGATTTATAGAATGTTTAGTTACTTAGATAGTTTGGCTTAAAAAAAAACTTGCAAATAGGTTAATTATTTGAAATCTAATCAGAAGGCCTAGCAGGAATATTTACGTGAAAGTTTGTAACGTTATCGACAAAGTACTACGTCATACGACCCTAAAGTATACAACGAAAAAAAATATTTTGCTTCGTTATGAAAACATATAATTGAAAATATTCATGCTAGGTTCTTTATTCAAACGTATTACTTATAACGAAAAATATGTAAACTAAAAAAAATAACTTAGCAATTGGTGGATTTAAAATAACAATTTTATTAAATATATATATTTCGCGTCTTAATTTAAACATTCTTGAAATAATGTTGAGATTAAATCGTCATAATTATGTTCCGAGATTTACAAAATCTTCAAGAGAATTAAGATAATGATTACATAACACGGGGAATTGGCTACTTGTTGTACAATTATGAGGTGTCAAAACGTAAGGATTGGGGTACGGTGTTCGATAACTACTGAACATTCGCCAGTGTACATTTAATTAAGGAATTAGCGCTAGGCGCGGTGTTAGATACAAGATACGAACGTGTCGGTGTCCGCTAACGTGTTATGTATTTCGTAATAACAGATCCTATCTCTACGCAGTGGAACCCGCGCTTTACTTCCTTCATTTTAATTAGGCATCAGACTGTTCGGAATTGGTGAACGTAAATATGTGTACTTCTATAATTAGAAATAATGTTTATCTCTGTCTTAATCTTACTAATATTATAAATGGGAATGTTTAGATGGATGGATGTTTGTTAGAAAGTATCTCCGGCTGCTTGGATCTCGCTGAAATTTGGCATAGATGTAGAACATAGTCTGGAAGAACAAATAGGTTACTAGTTAAGTTTGTTTTTAATTCCGCGCGGATGGAGTCGCGAGCGACAGCTAGTAAGAAGTTTTAGATTGTAAAATAAAACATTATTGTAAATAAAATTAAAAATATGAAATAAATCCTTTAAGAACGATTCTTGATATTTTATCAAAATGTGTTGGAACTAACTTATACCAAAACTGTTAACGATAAAAATTAAAAGTAAAAAACATCAAGATTTAAATGAAAATTGTCTTTAAAGTCATATAATTATTAAAATTTTATGTATTTTCTGTAAAACGGCGAAATAAAGCAATAGCGTTGCGTAATACCTTTCCGTTTTCATCTGGAAACAATAAATAACATCGTGTATGTACAATTACACTATAAAATAAGGCCGTAACCACATCGACGGCGAACGCGAACAATCATTTATTACGAAACGCAGTCCTAAGAGAAATTGTTCCGCGTAACTGTAATACAAGATAATATTATAACAGTACCCGCACATAGGCTAGAAGGCGTGTGTCCGAACCAACATATCGTTGCCGGCAGTACCCTGGCGGGTGACAGAGACTCTAGCCTATACCACACAATCCACACGCGTTTCATTATCAACAACTCACGCATCCATTGCTACTTTAGTTACAACCCTTAATATATTTACATCTCTGTAAGCAGTAATGTATAGTTTGAAATTAGGATTGCAGCAATATAACTCTATATTGAAAATAAATGGTAAAGGCCTCGCAAGGTGCGTAGGCCGGCGTAACGGCTAAGGTAGTAGCAGCTAAATCAAGCATTGTCTGATTGGGTGTAACCAGCCGCATTCTCTATGGACTTATGAAAATTAGAATACGTCTAATTTTTCGAAATAAATCGTATTAAATAAACTCGTTGGTAATCAGCAATGTTGTCTTAATGTGAAGTTTTAATTTCTAGCAATAATTTATTAAGTAATTTTTATTTTAATTCAGAAAAAGACTTCTTGACTTGTTTTATGGTTTTTATCCTATATTAATTAGCATGATGGCATTAGTTAAAGTTAAATTCGATTGTTATTTAAATTAAACTGTATGCCGCTTCGTAACATTCGAAGCGCTACCAGGGTACCACGGCTAGCGTGGTATCGCGTGTCAGTCGCGCGGCAACCCGCTGCTACACATCGGTCGTAACTCGCCGTCTGCCGTCCACTGTGAAACGTAAGCGACGCGCAATTAAGCTCTATACAACACATGATATCCTGGTACCTTTACAATAATTGTTGCTAATTTAAATAAAATTTATAAGAAAAAAGCAGTAATAATAATAAAAATAGAGGTTAATTTGTAAATAATGATAAAATAACTATCTCGTCATCTTTAAATATGAATATACTTTTTCAAGGTCACGGCCATATTTTACGCTGAACCGCTTCTTTTAAACAAAAACCGCTTAAACATACAAAAATATTTAAAATTAAGCTAAATTTCGCAATTGTTTTTTAAACCTGAATAAAATAATAATTGGATCAATAAATTGATTTCAATAACTCGCACGTATGAACGACATAAACCCACAAACGTATAATTTTATAGCCCAACCTTTCATCGCCTTAACAAACGCGGTCGTTGCTTCAAATTTACTATGAATTGAATAAAATAAAGCAACACCACTGTACCATAAAGACAATTTCTCATCACCTTAAATCACTATTTCAATGAATGTAAAATTTATTTATTAGTCATATGTTTTAGAATAGAATCCAGTCTACATCATGGAGGAGAGCATGTGAGAAATGTTTTAACATATCTTATAATACTTTATTTATAGCCTTAACTGAATCTTAGATATATGCTAAGATTAGTTAGCGATAATATCTTACAAATACTAAATCTAGATCATAATTTACGTTGGAAAATAACAATTAAGTAGGTTTTTTAGGTGTTTTTTCCTATTGTCATCATCAGCTCATATGACCCCACCGAAGGGATCGGAGCCTACGCTAAGAGGGTGACTAGGCCATAGGCAACCACGCTGGCCAAGTGTGGGTTGGTTGACTTCACACATATCTTTGAATTTCTTCTCAGATATGTGCAGGTTGCATCACGATGTTTTCCTTCACCTTAAGAACGTCGGATAAACGGTACATATGTAAATCGGAAATAGAAAAATACATTTGTACATGTTGGGATTCGAACCCAAGACCTGCAGATTGCAAATCAAGTGCTTGACTCCTGAGCCATCGACGCTCTATTGGACCCTTTTATTTTGATTACCACGACATTATATTATATTGTAAATAATTACAAAAAATCTCACTTGAACAGTAACGTTATTTATTCATGAATTTCTTGTTTAGATTTTAGATTTTTTGAATATAACATGTTTACAACTATTACAGTTAGGATACTTAATACTTATTACATATTAATTAATGGTTCTTCTATTATTATAATCCCATCATAGTGTTAATTTGATTTTATTTAAATCAAACTTTATGACAATGTCTCGCACACTACTTTAAGACGCTTGACTTAAGACTCGTCTTTAACATTATCTTCGTATCCAAATTAAATTAAGAACATTCCAGATCATCTTCTAACGGCTTCTATTAATACTAACACACAATACACGAGTTTCCTTTAATTATAACTGTATCACAACTAGTTGAACAGGATATATGAACATGTATGTGTAAGTTTGCATACAAGCGCCGGGTATTGTGAGGCGGCGACGTACAGGATGTGTACAACTGGCTCCCTGATCTGGCACATCGCGCTTTCTACACGCAGCACCACTTAAACTTAACAATATTCAGATTGTATTCATCACGAAGAAATATTTAAACAAATCTTTTATTTATTTAATCACTAGCAGACGACGGACTCCGTCCGCGCGGTGTTGAAAAATATAATTAGTAGCCTATGTGTTCTTCCAGACTATGTTCTACATCTATGCCGAATTTCAGTCAAATCCGTGCAGTTGTAATGGACACCTTCTAACAACAATTCATCCATCCATTCATATATTCCATTTCCAAACATTCGCTTTTATAATATTTTCTTCAATTCTCCAATTGGACAACGAAATTTATTGGAGATATTCCTAATCGACCCATTAACTTACATTACGGTGTTAAAAAATATCTATCCTTATCCTAGTTAAATAACAAAAATATCGTATAACCAAACTTAACAAATTTAACTTCGCTAAATTATAAATTTTACCAGATTAAAAACTCATTTGAACTAAACCAAAAAAAAAAAAACTTAAAATAATTTTGTGTTAAAGTCCACAGTTTTAGTGGTCGCGACAAGTTCAGAACACTTTCTATATAAATTGTAGGTGCATGCATTGTAATGTTACACGATGGATACGCCAATGGAAAGTCTTTCCCGCAGGCCCTAGATTAATGGAGGCACTTCAAATCACTTTAATATATGCAAGCTAAGAAACTAGGCCATGTAATTGTTATTATATTGTTTTGTTTTTTCAATATACAAGTACTAAAGACTTTACTAAGAAAAAATAGACAATATTTCAAATACACTTTGACTACATACGTCAACATTTTTATATCGTGAGTATAGAAAAAAAAATTGACAAATCATGGCTATTGATTACATTATTATGCGTATTTTTACGAAATCAGTTCTTGACCAATAAATAATATTTATACCAAAAGTAGTGTGGTGAAGCAATTAAACACTTTAACATCCATGTCCTTCACCGGCGTTCAAAGGGTTAAAACACGTATGCTATACAGTGTGTAACTTTATTTTTTGGGGTAATACAGTTTTTTTAAACACAATTAGGAAGTAGCCAGTAATAATTATTATAACCAGTAATTGATGGAAGAAGCCTACGTTCAGCCGTGGACAAAGTAGGGCTAAATATGATGATGATGATGATGAACCAGTATTGTAGAAAGATAAAGCTAGAAGAAAATTGCTAAAAATAAAATATAAATTTAAATTGTAATAGACCATTCTGTAGTAATGATGGCCAAAAGTGTCCGAAAACGGGGAATTTACCCCAAATTGGATGAAAAATCCTGAACAAAATAGAATTTGCCTACTACTATCTTGATTATAAGTAGACTATAAATATCTTACTGATATTATAAATGCGAATGTTTAAATGGATGGATGTTTGTTTGAAGGTATCTCCAGAACGGATTGACGGGTCTTGATGAAATTTGTCATAGACGTAGAACATAGTCTGGAGGAACATATATGCTACAAATTAAGTATTTCGAATTTCGCAAAATAATAAGACGGAGTAACGGTCCACAGCTAGTATGTTTAAATTTCAATAAAATTATACAACACAATTTCAAGTCGTGGGAAAGAAACAAATATCATTTTACCATATTATTTAAGTCGTTAAAATAAATATGACCATGTATGCCGATAAGTGACCACTTTCCCTTGATTTTAAAGATAAACGAAATACTTAATCTACTTATGCTAACTTAACGTCAATTAAGTTAATATGTTTATAACTTAATACCCTCATTACAATATTAAATGCGACCGTTATCAATTCGCATATGTACTAATATATATTTTAACGATTTTATGAAAGTACCAGGTAATGATAGCTGATCCTACATTAAAATACCGTAAGAACATTACAGAATGGTTTACTAGATATTATATCATGTTTCAATAGCCCTTTATATCTTATAAATATTATAAATGCGATTGTTTGGATGCATGGAAGGATGGATGGAAGTTTGTTAGAAGGTATCTCCAGAACGGCTGCTCTCTCTTTCTCTGATCTCGCTGAAATTTGGCATAAATATAGAACATTATCTGGAAGAACACATAGGCTACTTATTAATTTTTTGTTATAACTGCGCGGACGGAGTAGCGTGTGACAACTAGTTAAGCATAGATGTAGAACATAGGCCACTAATTAAGTTTCTTAAATTCCTTGTAGATGAGGTCGCGTGCGACAGCTAGTATGTAATTAAACGATGTCTACTATGTGATAAGTAATTTAATTTAAAGTTGAAAGCTGTAATATAACATTATTTAAATTTGTAGTTAGGTTTTCGATCTCTGACGAGACCATCAGCGGCTTAGGAAGTACTTGTAAACTGCAGGTTCTGGGTTCGAATCCCTGAGAGGGCTCTGAGCCCCTCAGTGGGCTCGTGTATTAAGCTGATGTTGATGATGATTTCGATGTTTATCGAAATTGCTATCAAGATTTTAATGTTTAAAATAAGTTCTATTTAATAATATAACTTGATTTATTTCCTTTCTATATATAACTCCAGCTCTAACTAGATGGTGAACACTTTCTCGCGCACGCGACGCAGACCGGTCCGGGTTCGGTTCCTGATAACTGAACAATGTTAATGAGAATATCACTGCTGATTTACTTTCCGCCTAACCTAAAATAACATAATACATATAAATACCGTTTTTCATAACAGTAAAAATTCAATTACTCGACTAAATCAAGGGCCACAAGAGCTAAGAACAACTTAAGTGTTCATAACATCATATCCACATGGCTACTAATCTTACTAATATTATAAATGAGAAAGTTTCGATGGATAGATTTTTGTTAGAAGGTATCTTCACGACGGTTAAAAGGAACACGCTAAAGTTAGTTGCAGATGTAGAACATAGTGTGGAAGAACACATAGGCTACTTACTACTTTTTTAATACTGGACGGATGTAGTCGCCGGCGACAGTCTATCACTATTTTATGAAACATCATAGGCCATAGAGTACATTTATTTTATGACTAACTGTCGACTCACTCCGCGCGGAATTAAAAAATAAGTAGCCTGTTTGTTCTTCCTGATTATGTTTTACATCTATGCCAAATTTCAGCCATCCATCTAAACATTCGCATTTATCATAGGAAGATAAATGTGTCATAACATTTTTATTTAGTTGTAAATTAACTAAAGTCCAATTTTTTTTTGTTCTTATTTATAGATCACTTCCTCGTTTGTTTCTACACAAAAATATGTTAATTTTAATATTAAGTATAATCTTTAATGATATATCACGACATATCTCCGTGAATCTTATCGGTTGTAGTTCAAAGTCCTTCAATGGCTCGTAGCGCAAAGGGCCAGTCTATCTGAGATCGCGTCTACGTCCAGAGAACTCTGATATCGAGTAATATGATCCTCTATTGTGTTGTCTCCGGCGACGAATCGTTAACTCGTAATTGACTATTGGAGACGCGGAGTCTCAGACTTCCCTGATAAACAAAGCTATGTAAACAGGCACCTTGTTTTCTTCCTTTACCTAAGCTTTAAAACATCGGATTTCACAATACTCTCCAACTTAGGTAAATGGCCATTAAATTTTAAAGTAAACAAAGTAGGTTTAAGCTTAAGATTTTGGCAACCATCGACTACTCTTCTGTTCGCCTTTAAATTATTTTAAATGATAAATAAGATATTAATTGCGTTTTAAAGTCTGTAATTTGCTCCATTTTGGTTTCGGATCGGAATGGTTAGATAGAATTAATTTTTTCTTCATTTTTAAAATTATTCGGTGTCCTAGTTGTCTATTTCATTATTATTATAATCTATGTTTGAGGCATTTTCAAACAAATGTCTTCGTTAATAATTAAATGTATTAGTTGTGGGTAATGTTTATGTTATGTTTCTGGTCATTTAATTTTGGCTAGATTATTTAAAATACATTAACAAATCTATTTCTATTTAATTTCATCTGGATACTGGCTGTCACACGCGACTCCGTCAGCGCGGAATTTAAAAAAAAAACTTAATGAGCCTATGTCTTCTAGCTATGCTCTGCCTATGCCAAGTTTCACCGAAATCCGAACAGCCGTTCTGGAGATACCTTTAAACAAATATCCATCCATCTAAATACGGTTCCCAAACTAATTTTGTCTACTGCCCACTTTGAGGATAAATATTTTTTAGCGCCATCATATTTTCACATATTTAAAAACCATTATAACTTCAAATTAAATAAATTAATTATTGTGACCTATATATGTATATTAACGGAGAACTCTAAACGAAACTTTTACTATAACCTGCAACTTGAAACCAGCAGCGCCCACAAGGGGGCGTTATCGCCCACTTTGGGAAAGACTGGTCTAAATATTCACATGTATAATATTAGTAAGATGTGTGAAAGTATATTTCATATCGTCTTATCTATCTTTTTAAATATCAAATAACGTGCCCATTGAAATATGCGCGCAATCCGCTATCATCGAGTAGATCCATCAAGCTGGCAATTACTCAAAGAGATTGTAATTAAATTTACCACAGCAATAAACAAGAAACTCGTATTCCTTCAAAGAGGTACTGTCTCCATTGATCAGATGCCAAAACAACGTTAATTTGCACTTATTAAAATAAAACCCAAACAAAATTCGACTTTATTTCTAAAGAGTTAAATGTTAAAGGTTGTATTTTTCTATTTTTGTTTCGCAAATTATATTTTTCGATGCATAAATCGAGTGTTGGCATATGAATACGGTGCGGACACAATGCCGTGTCCACACCGGTGCGGTGACGCGCGCGTAAATTCGCAACTCTTTATCAAGTGTATCTGCAACTAAACGCTTTTAGACTAATGACGTAGGCTTTTTGTTCTGTCCGCTGCGTTTGAGTTCCGCGGACGTAACGTATTGTGTTAAGTTTTCTATGCTTTTAACTTTATCTGATGCCTCATTAAAGTTCCTTGTTTTGATACGCTATCGGTAACTTGAAGGTTGTCGTTTGATTTATTGCAATTGATTTTAGTGGTCATTTGTGACCGCTTAGGTAGCTGAACGCTACTTCAAAGTCAATGTCCTTAGATAAACATTTTTTTAAGCAAACTACAGCAAAAAATTAAACGCCCAAGATGTAACACCGCTCTTTCAAGTAAATGGATAGGCGATTAGTTAGTAATGACAGTTTTTGTTTCGTTCCGATTTAACCGCACCTGTTGATGTTACATGACAGTTAATTCTATCTATATTACTAGTTCAAATCCACACTATCGCTGCAAACCGATATGTACAGCCCTAAAATGTCGGAAATCAAATAGGCACAAAATACCTCGTCACATAGCCAGTCCATATATAGAAGTCAGTGATAAAAAAGAAAAAACGGCTACTTTTTAATCCGATCCAATTATTGGTGTATTATTTTTTTATGTTTTCAGCCAGTCCAATCGAAGAGTCCAATATTACTCCAAATTAACACATTAAGAAACCATAAACCCAGTTTTCTTATAGAAATCTAACAACTGAAGAGTACCTAAATGGTAGTTATAAGTTTCGTAAGCGCAACTGTATTTATCTAAAGGATTCCGATGTACAGATAAGAGGCTAGTACAGTTAGTGTATCGCCGCATTTCCCTGCCAACATCAACTATTTTAATAGGTCGCTTACTCGATATTAATTAACACGTACGTACGCGGCCGCTGTAAATCTCCAATGTCGACATGTCGATGTGTCGATACGTCGTTGTGTCCATATGTCGTTTGTGTCGATAGTAAACGTACATTGCACAGTTGAGCGACTCGCGGATATGTTGTACGATGTCGCTAAATTATCCTGATTGGTATAGGAACAGTACACAATGGAATAGGCGTTGTGGTTAACTTGGTTTCATTTGAAAGTAATTTAAGGTCCCGAAAATATTATCAAATCTGCCAAAAATGAAATAAGTTTTGATAAACTAAGTAACTAAGTACTTATAAAAAAGTTTTAAAACTAATATAAACCATAAATATAATATCACAACTAAAACTTTTTTAGTTACTTTTTTAACTGTGGCAAACTTTCACATATTCAAAATTTAAAATGATATTATTTGTTTATTCATATCCGAGGTTTCATTAGCAAGAAAATTAAACATAAACTTTGCACATTGGTTTTTAAAATGGATTTACAGGTTTAACATACCGTTACTGTAGGAAATGCTTAATTGCCTTTATGTAGAAAGTGTGTGTAATAAACAAGGGAGCCTATAACTGCCTGATGGGACATGTCAATACCGCTCGTAAGTCAAGACTTGATTTTATTGTTATTGAGAAATCAACTGACGCTGGCCCAGCACTTCCTGTATAGCAAAAGATATATAACTTTATATACTGCTGGCAATTGTTGTAAGTACTATTGTCAAGTCAACTTGTCAACTTGTCAGCTTGTGTTATATTATACGCTAAAATTGCGAAGACCACTGCTTATAAACATCAACAATTTCTGATAAGTTGCATACTTTATCGACGAAGGAGACGCACAGAAAGTGAATTTCCCCTTGTTATGCGTCCCCTCCTCTATCAACTGTACTTTAGCCATAATGATTAAACATTATTACTTATTCCGAGAAACCTTCTGAACTTTTTCAGGTGTTATAGATATGTTCTCGGAACAAAATGAATATTTTACTAATGTATATTTGTTACAAGGTATCTCCAGTACGGTTGAACGGAACCCGTTAAAAAAGCATAGATGTAAAACACAAACTGGAAAAATTAGGCTACTAATATATTTTTTTTTGTTTTAATTCATACGGATGAAATCGCGGTCAAGAGCTAGTATACACATATCCTACTAATATTATAAATGCGAATTTTTAGATGGATGAATGGATGTTTGTTTGAAGGTATCTCCATACGGCTTAATGGATACTCCTAAAAACATAGATGTAGAACATAGTCTGGAACATCACATGAGATACTAATTAACTTGTCTTTAAATCAGTGCGGACGGAGTCGCAGGTGACAACTAGCATACGCATACGTAAAATCTCATCCTGATCTTCTCTTCTTCGTTCCAGTCTTTTCAGACTGGTCATCAAATCATCATTCTTATAATAGAACAAAAAAAAATTGAAAAGTCTTGTCTATGTTGTTTAAGTCACAAATGCTAATAGCTGTAAGAAACTGTCATACGTATAACAGCTTCTGGTTTTACTGAATGCTTTCTCGTCTCTGCATATTAATTAATGTAATAAAGAGAAGTGGTAGAGATAACGTATATGTTCTCATGTAGTCATATCACGTGTGACGCTCGTTTATCATAATTACATATTTTCTATACCTCAGTGTTAACTTAAGAATGTTTAGACCTGACCAATAATGACTAAAATAAAAGTGTACTGATTTTTATTACTATATTATAAAGTTAAATTATTCAAACTTTCGTTGGACATTATAATAAACTCAGTGAGGGACGGGCCGCGTCCGCGTAATAATACCAGTACCACTCATCCTGATGAAGGGCCCCCGATGGGTTCGAAACTAGTCGGTGCCGCCACCGGACAAATATACGTTAGTGTTTAGCCGTTTTTATATCAGTTTATTTAAATAAAGTTAGTAGTTTTAGACGTTATTAGTTAGAATCATTTAGAGCGAATGGCGCGCTTTCGTTACAAGCCAAGTGTCAGATCGAATAGTTTTAGTCGGATTTTCTCCCTAACAATAGTTTACGCATAAATGAAATTAATAATTTTAATAAAATTGAAAATTCATTCGACTTCATTTAATCCTTCTAAATAATCACATTATCTTATTAAAATACTCATTGCTAGCTTTATTTTACTATTTCATTATCACTGTAAACATGTGGTAATTCGAGATGTCTATTTGAGAGGCAACCGAGCTTGCCAACGGTAAACTACGATTAAACGTCGGAAGGCATACGTAATGCACCAACCTAATTAACACAACGTATGTAGCCTACCTAATGAAGCGACCAGTCTGCAACCTTCTTAGCTCTTTACCGCCATAATTGGAAATACCAATATCGATGATAGTAATGCTTTTTTCACACGTGGGTATACAGTCGTGCAGAACGTACAAAACCTAGACGTTCATAAGTGCGCGTTCAACTGCAGTACTGCACTGTCTACTGCTCTGTTACAATGTACTACCTACGTGTAAACTTTGCAAGGACAGTTTATTATCACATTCCATTTCATGCACACTAATTAATATCCATATGAATATACATGCGGTGTTCGGGATTTTCTCTAATCAAAACTTTGTTATTTATAGCGAGACCGGGCTGTATGTAGGATAGTGAATAGATTTGCATTTACAAGGGCCGTGATAACGAATAGGGTCGGTATTGCTTTAAAGATATGCCCTTACGGTAGATGGAATATATTATGAACCTGTTCCGGGCGTGCGTTGACATCGCAGATGTCTCCTGCCGACCCGCTTTGTTACATATCACTTTGTAATTAATATAAAATTCAGCACTACCGTAGCTAAAAACTGCTTCCAGATTACTAAACAACTTTAAATTTTCCCTTAAAAAATAAAATGTGTCTTTGTTTTTCAAACAGAATCAGGGATTGCTTCAATATATGTTTACGTATACATTTCTGTAGTAAAAATGTCCCACCCTCTATTATCCTACATGATCCCAATCAGCTGTTCTTATTAGTCTTTCCACTTCGCTCTGTCTTCGAAATTTCGCCCGCGTCTTGGCAACCACCTTTGCCTTTTAGTACCACAACTTTCCACTTTGTTTTTGGGTATATATTGTTGTCATCTACAGGTCCGCATAACTGAGGTCTTCGCTTAGTAGGCGAACTTTAGTTTTGAACTTAATCACTGAGTACTGAGTGAGTCCAAGACTAATCAAAAGAGAATGGGTTTGAGTACCCTTTCCGCTCGACTTCTGTATCGGCTTTGTCTCACATTTTGACCATATAACACAAATAGTTACTCAAATATTCATTTCATATTAACAAATAGTTTTCAAAACGTCTGATCTTTGTTAAACAGTACAAATAAAGCTCACTAAACTACACTAGCGCTAGCGCGTGGCATCTGTTTATCGTGCAGCTAAGCCGGACAGTTGGACAGTAACACTTCGGTCACGTATTCCGTTATTTCCCCCGATGTTATACCATCCTGCATCGAATAGACGGAATTTCTTGTTTAAATATATCTGTATTAAATTGCTTGAATATGTCCCCAGTTTGATTTTATTTGTATATCTTAGTAATATTATGAATGCATTCTTATCTTATCTTAGTAATATATGAATGAATTCGAAGCGTCAATAGCCTAATGGTTAAGGGTACGGATTTCCGATCACGAGGTCGGGGCTTCGAATCCTGCCATTCGACTATTGTCGTAAACCATATCCTAGCACAAGCCTAGGGCTTAGTTGGAATGGTAAAAGAAATATTAGTAAATTTCCAAAAAAAATCTGCTAATATTTTCATTAAAAAAAATGCAAATCTTTGGATGTGCGGATGGATGTTTCTTAGGAGGTATCGTCAGGAGGGCTCAAAGAATCTCACTAAAATTTTACATAGATGTAGACCATAGCCTAGAAGAACACATAGACTACTAAACTAATATAAATGCGAATGTTTTAATAGATAGACGTTTGTTAAAAGGTATCTCCAGAAAGTCTGTATGGATCTCACTGAAAGGTATAAATGTAGAACATAGCCTGGAAGAACACATAGATTACTAATTATGTTTTTGAATTCCGCGCGAACGAAGTCGCGGACAACAGCTAGTCTTCTAATGCTTCTAATTATAGTCGTCAAATATTGTCTTTCTCTGCTTCCTTATAATGCAAAAAATACGAGTGTTTTATATCGCAAGCAAACGGTTTCTGCATATATGATCGAAATTCGGCAATTTATTGATTTAATTAATCCTTTTAATGTAATTATTGTGCCGTGAGAATTATTACAAGTCCGTTCGGCTTTCTCTTATTGATTAAAAGTAACAATAACTTCCCCTTACATGTGAACATGCGCACATTTTAATGTGATTTTGGTACTGCGATCTTATCTTTATACCAGTTTTTTTACTCTCACAGTACGAAAACAGATCAGTCAATGAACTCAATACTAATTGAAAATTACGATCTCAGATGAGTCGTTATTTTTATTGCATAAGTTAAATATATTTATTTAAAGAACTACTGAAAGGAAACATATAAATGCAATATTGTTTTTTTTTTGTTAAAATATTAGCAGGTTTTTAGTAATTTACTAATATTTCTTGTACCATTACAACTAAGCTCTAGGCTTGTGCTAGGACATGGTTATATTATGGCGGGATTCGAATCCCCGACCTTGTGATCGGAAATCCGTACCTTTAACTGTTAGGCTATTGGCGCTAATAATACAATTAATATGATTATCTAAAAACGCTTTAACACTCGGATTTTTAATTCCATCAAAAACAATTGCTAGTTTTCTTTTCATTATAAATTGATAACTAGTTGTGGACCGCGACTCCGTCCACGATGAACTAGAAGACTTAATTAATAGCGAATTTCTTCTTTCAGACTATGTTCTACATTTATGCCAAAATTCGACGAGATCTATGAAGCTGTTCAGGAGCTATCTTCGAACAAATATCTATCTTAGTAAACTTTCCCATTTATAATATTAGTAAGAATATAATAAGACCATTTCTGACTATTCAAATAAATATATTATACTAATATTAAATCTACGTACAAACAAAACTAATGATATTCGCATACTAACTCAGGCATAAATGCATAAATCTATGGAACGACACAGATGCATAACCGTTTAAAAAAACAAGTCCCCATCTCGCTTGGAGCAATCATCAATGCTGAATATATTAAATCCCATACATCAATCAAACGCTTTCCTACTCGCTACTAACGAGAATTTCCCCACATATGCATAGAGAGGCCATAATTTAGATATCGGCGTAGTCAGTAACTCATAGTCCAGGCCGTGACAGGCTGATTTGGCGTCCGCACAAATAATTCTAACCTACATGCATATCTCCCATCGAACGCGTTCGTTAGTCACATAGCCGGGCTCTGATCTACACTTTCCCGGTGCTTGCAGTTTTTAGAATAAACACAAGACTTTCATTTAACTTTTATAACTTTATTCTTTATAAATATAGTTATACTAAAATTCCTGTAATTTTTATTAGGAAAAGGGGCAAACGAGCAACGGGCACACTGGGGTGTTCAACGCCCATAGACATAAGCAATACGAGAGGAACCGGGTATGCGTTGCCGTCGTTATATAGCGTGAACACTGTTTTTTTTAAATAACTAAGGGAAATGTCATAATGATACGTAGTCGTTTGTGGAAAATAGCCTTGAAAATTTTTATGTATTATAGCTGTTGCCCGCCACTCCATCCACGCGGAATTAAAAAAAAAACTAATAAATATGTCCTATGTTACACACGCATAGCTAAGCTACCCAACAGTTTTATTTTTCAAATTGGTTCATTAGTTTCGAAGCTTATTCAATGCCAAAAAACAATGAAATCTTTTCTCTTTATAATATTAGTATAGACAAAAAATTCAACATAAAGAAATTAAATACTATGTAATAACCTTCCTTATCTTTATGAATGAGATCTGATTTATTAATCATTTCGTATCATTATTATTTATAACTTTATTTTAGAATGCAATCAGAAAAACTTTTTAAAAATTTTAATGCGTACATTAAATTTTATTGCATTCAATTTACCGGTTGTTAAAGTGTTAAATGAAATTGAACGATCACTCAGAATCGATTTTACAACTACTTTTTAATTGATATTTGTCACTGTATGGATACGTTATATTTTATGGAACAAGGCTTCATTTTGGAGAGTGTACACGAGATAATTCCCCCATCACCATTTTACCACCGGACGTTCAGGCAAACGGCGGGAATCCATCCTTTTGTGGTAGAGGTACCGGGCGTTCGAACGAAGCGATTCGAAGCATCGTTCCTTGCGCGTACCGCAAAGGATTGGAACAAATTGCCAGCCTCTGTTTTTCCGTCCAAATATGATGTTGGGACCTTCAAAATAAGAGTGAATAGGCACTTACTAAGCTAGCACGTACCATCTTTCGACCAAATCTCCATTAACACCAGGTGAGATCGTGGTCAAGCGCTAGCTTATAAAACGTAAAACAAAAACAAGGAAACACTGTTTAATGTTAGGTTATCAAAACCCGATACATACTTAAAAATATTTTACTGCTAATAATATAAACATCCAACCATTTAAAAGGTCCTTGACAACACTGTTTACTTTAAGTAACATTATAGTATATACCCTAACCTCAATTTTTTAAATTTTAAAGGTTTTCGAGTAACTTTGTACACTCGTACAGCCACGCTGTGAAACATTCTGTCCTTAGCTGCATTTCCAAAGAGTTACAACTTAAGGGCCTTCAAGAAAAGAGTCTACAACTCCCTTAAAGGCCGGCAACGCATCTGCTATTCATTATTTCGTTTGCATTACTGACGGTTGTGCTGGTCTTGATATGCCTTTAAATATGCGTTGCTTCCTAATCCTGTAAAAAAAAAATAAGGTACATTTTATTTTATGTGTTCATTTTCCTTGCAATGCTTTTCTAATCCTATTATACAGATTTACGCGTACGTCACTTATCATATTAATTACCTTTTAATTTAGGCTCGTTTGAGTACTCACTTGATCGAGTGAAGCAGTCGACACTCACGTGAGCTAAGCACTCGGCTCATGCCTGTAGTAATCCTACGAGTGGCGTTTACACAGCGAGCCACTTGAGCCACTCAGTGCGAGTACTAAACGAAGCACAGTATGTTCTTTTAATGGGTTCAGGTAAACGTAAATGTTAAAACGTGGTTAATTTAATAAAAAATCGTATTTTTTATATTATGAAGTTTTAATAAAAATCAGAAGGAATTTCAATATGTGTACAAAATTGCAAGACTTTGAGTGTTACAAATTTACAAAAAATTTTTTTTTTCATTCTTTATGTAGTGAAGATTTGATTAGTACTTCGAGGTGAATGAAACTTTAATTTAGACATCAAACTTTTTATTGATAAAAAAAAGTTAAATAAAACATCCTGTATGTAAGAACAGTACGTATTGACTCGCAACATTTATATCGCCAAGGTATTCATATTTCCACGTCACCGTTCCGACATTGATCTTCATAAATACGCGAATTCGTTAACAAAACATACGAACATCGTACGCGCTGCCTCGCATTCCGTACCGAACGACGCTAAGGTGTATTTATGGTCTGCTAACCAAAGACATACTTAGCATTAAATGTTACAGTAGAAATACTTACTATTCTGATATATTTAAAACATGTAACGGAAGATATAAGGAAGCATTCATTCTTATACGAGGAATAGTTTCTAGTTGTCTGTAAGTCAAACTTTAAGGGATTTCGAACACAAGGCTATACGTAAATCTTAAAAACCCGGATATTTTAGTCGCTTAGTAAAAGTTCACTTAATACAATGTTATAGAGTGTACACAGACATACGTCGCCGACATTTGTCGCTAGTCTCTCGCAGTCTTTATCAATATTGTCGTGAGGAAAGTTGAGAATTTCAAGATGGCGGAGCAATTCTATTGACATTTTGTAAATTCGTGTTGCCGTATAGTCGTCATGAATGTACTTACCGACTAAACGACTCGGGTCGACGATTCAATTTTATACGGAGCGCGCTATACGATACGCGTCGCAAGTTTCTGAGATTTAAATATTCTTGTATATGAAAAGACTTAATGATTAAGATTACTAATTACATATAATTGCATTTAACCATTCTTATTTTTAATGATAACGGAAACGGTTGATAGTACGCCAACCTTTAAGAAAGAAAGGCGTAATCTTCTTGAATTTAACTAGGCTAAAAGAGTTAGTCATCACAAAAAACATTAATAAGAACTAAGATGGAACACAAGAAAATCAGCCATTATGTAGATTAAAAAAATATCACAAAGTCCAAATAGGTTCTAATACAACTATTTAAATGTGTAATTTCTGCTGCACACATATCACTTTAACTCAATAACAAGAATTAAATCTAAACTATCAATTAATAATAAACAAAACACTAGCACGAATATAGTTTTTGCAATTAAGGAACCTGTTAGCAATGGGCAAGTCCGCTGGGCCGTGGGCGATTGGTAGCGCCCACGGCTGCGCAAGGACAATGTACCGTAAGAGAAACACATTATACAGCCTGATTTTGTAATAAACAAAACAGTGTAGGGCTCGGCGTGTACAGAACTGTTTGTACTTCAACCCACGCAATACACGAACGCCGTATGCGCATTGCAATGAATACGTTAGAGGTAATTTATTTTTTATTTAAATAAATGGCTTTAAGGAAAATGTGATTATTAAATTTAAAAAAAAATGACAATCGCAACAACTACTATCGTAATATTAGAAATTACTAGCTGTCGCCCGCGACTCCGTCCGCGCGGGATTAAAAATAGATGTTGGCCGATTCTCAGACCTACTCAATACGCTCACAAAATTTCATGAGAATCAGTAAAGCCGTTTCGGAGGAGTATGGGAACGAAAATTGCGACAGGAGAATAAGATAAATACAGTTAAATATATAAAAAAATCAAAATCGGAGCACCCGGAGCGGTGTTAGGCGATTTGATAACATACTTTTTTGAAGTCGCCTTAAAACAAATGAAATAAATATTATATCTTCACAGTACATACCCTTTATTTATTGTAACCTTGTCTTCAAAATCGCTTTTGACATTCAATAAACGAAACAGGCAGTTAAGATTTATAATAACTGTTGCACTAATTTCCTTAAATCACTAAGAAATAAAACTAACAAATATATTTACCATCGATATGTTAATAAAATAGATAATAAACGTAAGCGAAACATAAAGACAATACTAAAAGCAATCGCCCTGTATTTAGCGGCGATGGTGTTTCCATTTCGCGTTTTATAGGGTACTGGGTAACGTCTGGGCGCAGATCACACCGTCGCGCGCACGCTCACACTGTTCATATTGAATAAGTTTATTCAGAGAAAAATATTTTAACTCATTATATTACCATTACCATTCGGTGTAAAAACGGCCGCGTTAAAATCTATTTACGATATATAGATTTAATAGTCCCTTTCCATTACAGAACTTTATGTATAACAGGTATTATTTAGAAGGAACGGTTTGTTAAGCAAATTATATATTATTTTTGTTCAACAAACAACTATGATAGTACGATTATTTGAAGATCGGTGCATATAGTAAAATAATTATTGCATCAAGTAACTCTTCTTTACAGATGTCCAGCATGCATTCGCTCCGAAACGATTCCATAATGAATTTTATAAGTTTCGATAAGTCACGTGATTGTCGCGCGTCATTTGCACATATTTTTGAAATTCGCTATGGAATCCTTTCGAAGCGAATGCTCATGTAAAGCCCCGCAGGACTTAGGTAGAAAGCGAAATATTAGGGTGATGTTTTAACTATTTGACTTTATAAAACATCGCGGCAACTTGTCTTCCAAAAATTATTTTTTTCTTTAATCTTTCTTTTGTTTTTCTTCCGATTATTTTTGAAAAGTCATTAAACATGGATGTAATAGAACATTATCTATAATTGAGTCAATTATTATTAAATTAAATTACAAGCATTTTGTTTTACAATTGTCTAAATATCAAGCTTTTTATAAGACCACGTAATTGTAACGAAATGGTCCATAAACGTACTACGTGTAAACATGTAATGACATGAGTGCTCTTAGGATTGTGTTACATTAGATATGTTCGTTTACTAACATAAGAAAAATAGAAAAAAATAAATGTTTTTTTTTATTTTATAGTTGCTTTGTGATCGAAAGGTGCTTTGCGAAATGACAATAAAAATGTCTTCCATTTTTGAATTTCTGAACTTAAATAAATAATTAGCCTTACAAGTAATTGCTTGTCTACCTATATCGGGACCTTAATCCATTTTTTAAAAGTTTTTTTTTTTTATAAAATTAAAAGTTATTTGACAGTATTTTGACAAATCACGAACTTCTAACTTTTCCTAATATAACATAGAAGTTGAAGAATTCTTTGACTCTATGATTATTTGTTCGTTTGTTGAATTAATACTCCAATTGGTAGTCACCTTTATGGGCCTTGTGTAACCTCACATGTCCACTTATTCTACGGTCACGAACTAAGATCGCAATGATTGTGTGATCTCGCGTTAACTTTTATTTCATTAAACATGTTGCGTCACGCGTCACGCGTCACGTCGCCGCACGTCGCATGTCCCGTTACGTGTGATAAGAAAAAAACGCAGTATAACCTAAAATAATGAGAGAAATAACGGACAATGCAAAATTTGATAATATTTAAACAACGAAAAGATTACGCCCGTAAAGAGGAGTAGGCATAGACCACGGACCTAAGTTTGCCAGGTCACCAAATTTAATAGCCGGACAGATAAACCAGTTTGGCCGGACATTTGTGTAGAAAGGCCGGACACCCTTGATTATTGAGGGTTTTGTCTTTTTGTAAAAAGCCTAAATTACACTACTTATTTTAGCCGGACACACAATCAAAAAGCCTACCTATGTCCGGTCCTATATCCTATGAAGAAAATCCGACACTGTGCCGATGTACTGGCGAACACTAGCCTTATTAAAATGCCAACATTTACGTCCCCTCACTAATCATTCTGACACTTGACTTCGTAACGAAAGCGCGCCATTCGCTCTTAATGATTCTAACTAATAATGTCAAAAAATCGGAACCCCTTTTCGCGTTCATGACAGCACTCTCACTTCTTCCTCATTCAGACATCCTTCTTGTAGTATATCATTAATCTGGCCGGTATAAGTCCATTTGGGACAGCCCTGACCAACAACGCCGGTCGTATTCGCGTCAAATGATTGTGTTTTGTTTTTTTTTTGTAAATTACCAAAAAGTCCCGCCTGCCTTTATCCCTAAGACAAGAAGAGTACAATTCGAACGTCTATTTACTTGTCACTTTTATTTCAAATGGTTAACCTTTATTCAACGGAAGCTGAGCTATTATTAAGTATTGATAAAATAGGTTTTGACACTTTAATTAATAAACAGCAGTTCCCTGAAGCATTTAATTTATTTCCATCAAAATCGAGTTATAATCATGTACTTATTAAGTTGTCAACGTGCCGCAAACTTAATCAAAGCTAGTAAATAAGTACCCAAAACCTTAGGGCATGTTTTGAACAGAATTAAACACAAATCCTTAGTAATATATGTTCATAAATCATAAAAAAAACAGACAACGTGATTAAAAACGTCTGCAATGCTTTATATTTTTTTATTTACACATTAAAATATTACCAGATTTTCTTTTGTAAATTCACTAATATTTATTTTACTATTCCAATTAAGCTCTAGGCTTGCGCTAGAATATGGTTTACGATAATAGTCGAATGGCGGGATCTGAACACCCGACCTCGTGATCAGAAATCCCTACCCTTAACCATTAGGCTATTGACGCTTTAATATGATTACTTATCATTTCTTAGCAATAATTTTGATTCTTAGAAGTATGCTTTCTTCTATTATATATAAACGATCATTAAATCTTACTAATATTATAAATGCAAATATTTGGATGTATGAATGTTTGTAAGAAGGTATCTCCAGAACTGCTGCATTGATCACACTGAAAGGCATATAGAACATAATCGGAAAGAACACGTAGGTTACTAATAAAGATGTCTTTCATTCCGTGCGAAGAGTTGCGGACGATAGCTAGTTAAGTATAGTAAGACTCGAAAATCGCCTATATTATTAATTTATTAAAGAAAACCACGATTAACATAATACATGCAAATTTAAATATCATATTAATTGAAGTGGATAGGACGTATACAATATCTTACGTATCATAGACCACTTACATGGTAATCGGTGTTCATACGCATACTAAATATGCAGACTGTTAAAATGCAAGCATACCTATAAGATCAGAGTGGTATTCTCATTTAATAGTTTTACACGGTTAACTCACCGTTCGACTTCATGATAGGGTTGTCACCTACTAGTTTAATCCGAAAAATTCGAGTTTGCATACCAAAAACTCAAAGAAAAAGATTCACACTCGAATAAGGCCTTTCGCATACGAAATTTTACGTTACGTTATACAACGCAAGATAAAACTTCGATAGTATTGTATTTTTGCGTTAGCAACGAGTGCTTGTTTTCGAAGCTCTGTGTCATTTTGCATAAGTTGCTTAGCGAGAAAAATCGCCTGGTTTCGAAGATTTAAGTTGCCTTGGGTATGAAGGGCCTAACTATTTTAGCTATGGGTTTATTAATATCGTAAAATATCTGTCTTTGATTTCATTATTGCCACTGAACCTTTTCTTTCGCCATCTTTATCCTTGTCTGCTTATTATACGTTGACAACCCTTGTTCTAGAACGATCGCGCGAGCTTGATTCGTGTGAGAGAGAATCGCCCGGGGACATTTTTAGTGCTTCCGGTATGGGACCTGGTATTATATTTTACTATAAGAAACAGGATACTCGTATGTAAGTAATATGTTAGCCGTCCCACATCGATTACCAGGCGCTTACTAATACAGAAAAAAAACTGGTTTTAAGTTTTGGATTTTTATCGCAACGACTTTTTCTAACTATTATACATTTATTAATTAACTATATAGATACTAAATAGTAAATATAGTTAAATTTAACTTACTAATATTATAAATACAAATGTGAACATGGATAGATGGATGTTTATTAAAAGATAACTCCAGAACGACTCAACGGATCTCGCTACAATTTGGCATATATGTAAAACAAAGTCTGGAAGACACATAGGCTACTAATAAAGTTTTTTTTAATTTCGCATGGACTGAGACGCGGGCGACAACTGGTATAAAATAAATTATACTGTATGGTAGTATCTGTAAGATATACATACATATATGTAACTAACTACAAGTTCTTATGTATCTCCATCATGTATCGCAGTGGCAGGCAGCGTCTATCGCTACTCGCTACCGGGGCGCGGATGCAAAGCAGCCTCGTGACTCCGAGCACATGTAGCCTTTCTATCAGAGGTACACAACATTTGGTTAATTGAAATGAAATTTTATTTCATATAACGTCTTGATAAAATAAGTTGTTGAATAAATACGACTTAGTAAACAAAAGTAGAGGAGATATACGGGTTTTTCGTAGTGTTTTAAGTTTTATTCGAATTAAATTCAACTAAACTTCAACTGATTATTATTTGGGCTTATTATAAGCATTTTTTTATCTTTTTTTTAATTAAAAACTGATTTTACTAACCTTCTAAATAAAAGCCAATAACTTTTGGACTTACAATAGCACATATTAAACAATATGCAATTCATATTAGTTTGAGGTAAGAACCGCAGGGCGCCACTGTCGCACTGCGCGCGCGCACGGTACACACTCGCTCCCTTTATTAGCAATTCCGATATGCGAAAGCGATATTGTGGTAACATATAAGTGGAACTTAGCGAGCACCGTTTCATTTTATCACCACGATATTATTATAGATAGCACTTTAATAGAATGTTGGAGTTACGGACCGATAAACAGTTATTAGACGAATAAAATCGTTTGACGCAATAAGACTTACATTTCATATATTTGTCTAGCAAATTGCTCGTTTTGTTCGTGTCGTTTGCACGACTCTCGTAAGAGAATTAGAAATAGATCTTAATTTGTCAAGTGAATTAAAATATTCAAAGATATAACATCGTGGAAAATAATTAATTTATTCTGTGAAGGTAAGATTACAAGGAGTTTTACACATTTTATGCAATATTAATTGCGTTACTTTTGCTATGTTATTAAGCGATGTTATCGATTATAGTTCTACAGAATGTTACTCATACTTATCAAAGCTATACAGTACCAAAGATATGTCATATTAATATCCATAAAATAACTTTACACAATGCTGAACATCCCTGGAACTTAAGTCAAGTAGGATTTTAATTTAGATGGAAAACTGTAAATAATAGAGCGGACGTCGATCAATATTCAGATATGTTCATGTATGCAATATACCTTCTTATGGAATAAAGAGTTTATTTTAAGAGTTCGCAATAAAGTTTATTTGGATTTTTTAGTATAGAATATGAATAATAAACTATAATTTATAATTTCAATTATTCTTTTAATACATCAGTTAATTCGTTCAGTAAGATTTACTGTAGATTTCCACCAAAGAGAGTATTTTCATCTGATTATTCTTACTATATTATTAATATTATGAATGCGAATGTTTAGATGGATGGATGTTTGTTTGAAAGTATATCCAGAACGGCTGAACGCATCTCGTTGAAGTTTGACTCACATATAGAACATAGTCTGTAAGAACACATAGACTACTTAATTTATTTATATTTCTCCGCGGATGGCGTCGTGGTCGACTGCTAATCTCGTATAATATAAGTATTTCTACAACAGACACTCACAATATTGTAGTAAACATTAAGGTTAAATTAGACTAAGACACAATACAGTTAGTATCACACAAGTGTGTGTTTATCCGTTCAATTGTTAATTGTACAGATTTCTCTTCTTCGTATACTTCATTATTGAAGGTCGTGCTCATCTTGTACAGTCTTTAATATCGTAATTTATGCCATAGTCTATTCGCATTTTATAATCTACATCCAATCATTACAATGTAGAGGGATCTCTAACGAACTGTCAATCGAGCAATCAAACAACGCGGTGAATTGTAACAACCGCCAAGGATATGCAAAAACTTATGCATAATGATATTGTTTTTGTATAACGACTCTAGTTATATTATTGACTATAGTTTTTGTTATTTTTTCATTGGAAATTGAATATACGGAACATTTTGAGTTACTAGAATACGATATTTTTACGTAAGAATACATGAAATGGTTTATTTTGTTACACCCCAAATTTCTCATGTTTTATGAGTATACTAGCTGTCGCTCGCGACTCCGTCCACGCGAAAAAAGCTATTGGACGCATTGTAATGTTATAAAGCCTAAAGCTTCCTCTATAAATGGACTATCCAACAAATAAATAATTTTTCAAATCGGATCAGTAGTTCTTAAGATTAGCGCGTTTAAACAAACTCTTTCGCTTTATAATATTAGTATATGTTTTGGTCATAACTATAAATACTTCTCTACGTAACAGTTATGTAAAATATGCCTATACATATCAAATTCTTCTAAGCAATAACTAAATGTATGGAATGATGTTAGTAGAGTATTGACTTCTGATGTTTGTATAAAAAGATCAGCACTTCTAAAGAAACTTAAAGGCTTACGTAATATATAAATATGATAAATTATAAAATGTCTTCCTTAAATAAATTCATGTGATATTTTCCAGCCACAATATACGCTGATTTATTTCAATAGAAATTATAACTTTATCGGAATCTACATCGCTTCTATTTAAAAGACAATAATTCACGCATTCAAATTGCATGCCGCAATTTTTTATATCGCGTGTGTTTCGCGCCTTTTTCGGGTGCGGGCGCGTTACTAATAAAATTAGACTCCCGGTCACAGACCTCCAAATTTATAGACATGTCAATAATATACATATATGCTCAGTTATTGATATATTCGTTGTTAATTTCACTGGTAAATTAAAATTAAAATTTATCAACTATTTTATACTCTAACTCGTAGTCAATTTATAAATGATGTTTTATAAAATTGTTTTTTTTTTAAGTAAGGCTTACTGAGCGAGTTTAGACGTGCTTTGAAAGTATGGTAGAAATACATAAAATAATTTAATTCCTAATCCTAGAATTCAATTCCTGGTCAGATTATAAATTGAAGAATAATCTTAAAATTAAATTATTTTAAACAATGTATACACAACTAATTAAGAATGCATATTTTAGCAAAGCAAAGGGACGCATCACTCTAGTCTCTAGCACGTATACATTGAAGCGTCTGCACAAAATTAAGATAAACACATCTGTAGTAGAGAATAGCGATGCAGACGGACTATCTGAGCGCTGGCTTACACAAAGCGCCGGCGACAATGAAATATAACGGCATCATTTACGTGCCTCCTCTACCGCTCACAAGCTCTGCGCAAACGCGACCATAAATTCACGGATTCGTTTCTTGTCTTTGCTCGACTTCGCCCAATGTTGATTTAACATGGTTTTAGTCTTATTGATTCTTTATTACGTGTTTGTATTGTCTATGCGCACGCAACTTTATGTTAGGCGTTGCTTAATTAATTTGCTTTTTGTGTACACGCTTGACGTATGAATGCTGTTTTGTTTTAGGGTGGTGGACACCTAGGGATAAATATAAATGCCAATTTAAGTTACCTAAAAATAAAAAGCGATTATCATTCTGTTGTTATTGCAAAATTTCTCTCTTGAAATCATTTTAATTAGGAATAAACAGAAACTTTAACTAGAGAAAACCATATCACGTATTCTAAAACCTTACGATGCATGTAATTCAATAGTCAGACTTTTTTAAATAAAATTTAAAAGAAAAAAAGCTATTAATTATATCGTCAATTATTCTGAAAGTTGTAAACATATTTAACAAGCTGGCAACAAGCGTTACGAACGACTTCAATTAGTTGTTCCAGCTCCCTAGTACTGGTAACTGGAACTTTTGCTAATAAATCGGTCGCTAGCCATCCCTGTGACGTCACAGGACTCTCGACGGCTGGATGATACTCGGCATAGTTTACACTTAAGTATCCATGGTAATTAGGAAAAGTCCTCAAGTTGATCCAGGGAATACTGTTTCTCTTCTTTACTTACTGAACTTGATTATTATTAATCTTGTAGAGTTATCCAGATCTATTTACTCTTCTTATTTTTACTGGCATAAAATAAATTATTAAAAAAAAATACTGATATAAGATTTTTTCTGTCTACTTAGTAATTTTTTAAGACAGCATTAAATATTCTACAATAATTAAACCTTTTTCGTGTAACATAGTCCATAGATCGACAAATAAAAAACTGTTTAGATTAGTAGGTCTTTAATAGTAACTCATTAGATAATTTCCTAAGTCCATTGATACAATACAAACGACAAAGAAGTGCCGCAGTCAAAGTCGTGAGGTAAAGCCGATACCGGCCATAATTCTAACGTAACGATACTTTAAGATTTGCAAATAAATGCATTGCGCTGCCATTCACATATCCAACTTACTAATTAAGTCAACAAAGTAGAAGAGAGCTGTAACTTTGACAATCTACCATACGTAATAAGTAACAAACATATCTAGACCTCACAAACATAAACATAACTTCCTAATCGCTATATACTTAAAGTGCATTATTCAACAGTCTTATAATTAATAAAGTTCAAGTTATAATGGTTGTTACAAAAAGCAAAGCCGCGGGTACGCCTTTTTAGATGTGTCCAAATGCAGTGCATGCGCAAGCGCACCACCATATAGAGTAAACAATAGTGCAGTACGACAATCTGGCTCCGGCGACCTCATTATTAGCATACGAGCATTATTATTTCTAGAAGGGCAATTCTGATTTTTATTATTAATCACACGCGCACGCAACAGTTTGGCATAACCTTATAGCCTGAAGAAATAGATAGATTTAAGATCAGACATATCAGGTAAACAAAGAACGACTGAAGTGTGAATGACTCATACATTCTTTTAGTATCAATTAGAGCGCCTATGTGGCTGCCTGCACCCTTTACTCTTTGCCCTCTATCATGTTTTATATTGCATGATATTTTTAGTAGTCAGTTTTTGTTATGAATCATACTGTGAACAGTTCGAAATCTCTTGCAATTGTTACGCCTTAAGATGCTGCAACATTGAGTCTCTACAGCTAATATTTTTCTAATTTATTTGACATAAAAACGTAATGAAAAATAATCAGCATCACTAATTACTATAAAACTCATTGCTCGCAAACGCCCCTTAAAGCGTTCCATTGAGTCGCGACTGCGAGTTTATTCAGCGACTCGATAGTGTATCTCATTAGGCGAGCGTTCAGCGACGTTTTACGTCATTAAATATGTAAAAAGTAAGAATACGGGCGTCCATTCAGCTGACATGTCGCGACGCCTGGCTGCAGACTTCAACTATTAGAACAAGATATTCACAAGGAATGGAAAATGATTGAAGTACGGACATTTCAGAGTTTTCACCTTTCATTTAATCATTTATGTAGCATAAATAACACCATTTTACTATCATTACGCTATAAAATTTTTAAATAAAATAAATCACTGGTTATTTACTACGTTATTTTTTTAATCTACAATTAAAATCAGACCAAAAACAATATATCCACTTACTAATTTATGTCTAATCTATGGTTATCCTCATGACAGTCAATCTTACTTATATTATAAATGCGAATGTTTAGACGGAATCGAGGGCGACAGCTAGTTAAAATATAGACGTACCATTCTTCTGATTAATAGACCAGTTTACCGTTAACACGATTTAAGACATTGTATGCTGTTTGTAAGTCTATGGAAATTAAACTAGATAGATGTATGATATTGCTAAACGAGCCATTAACGACACATACTAGAAATTCTAATCACGCATTTGCGACGCCATAACGTTAAAGCGAAGGTTTATTTATAATGTAAGTAAGCAAACGAGAAATGACACAAATAATGTTACATGAGAAAGGAGTTCCTATAGTCTAGTATGTATAAAATTAAAAATACGTAGTGACGAAAAAAAATGTAGTAATCTAAAAAAAAATATTTATTTTAAAATATTGGCAATAACCTGATGGATATTAATTCTTAATCCATCTTAATCTAATCCAATCCATAAATCTAATGCCAGTTTAGGAAAATAACATCATTATGATTCATTTTCGCCTACACTGGTCAAGATCCAGTGAAGCGTACGCGATTCTTGACATTGTCTATGGCATGTTTACACCCACAAATATAGTTTTTTTTTATATTTAAACTGATCTTAGGAGTTTATTCACTATATCGAACATATCTTACTAATGTTACTAATATTATAAATGCGAAAGTTTAAATGGATTGATGGATGGATGTTAGAAGGTATCTCCAGAACGGCTGCGTGGATCTCGCTGAAATTTGGCATATCAGTAGAACATAGTCTGTTAGATTTGCGGGAGACCACTAGTTTATAATAAAATAACGATTATTAAAATATGTTATAAATCGTAGATTTCAGATCATAGAGTTTGGATTGCTAAAATATAATATATGACAATTTTTAGTTCAAAAGATAAAGAAACATTGTTATTTTTACTAAGAATCTATGTATAATTCTAATTAGGTAACCGATTGCAATCCAATATATAAATTGGTAGGCAATAGTTAAATATAATAAGATCACACCTGTCCGCTGCAATCTTTAGACCACAATTTCAAAAGTACTGCGGTGGAACACACCTTTTTTGTAACAGTACCCTTCATTATAAACAACTAGAAATGCGGTTTCACACTATACGACTTATTGGACATCTTCATCCGTCTATTTATCTCATATCTTATTTATTCAATTACCTGGATAATTAAAAATAAAACTCTATCTATTGCTATGTTGCTATATTGTTGCAGATTTCTATTGGTGTGGATCACTAAGACCAGACCTGTTTAGTTCCGTTGTGGTCTTATTGTATATTAATAAAAAATAACCCACAAACTTCATATACAAAGGTGATAGTATTTTTATATATTTACCTTAGCACTTTTAGCGGTATATACCAAGGTTTTTACAAACTAGGAAACTGATATATCAACATGGGCGTCGCCAAGGACTGGAGCAGACGCCTCTACTAGATAATCGAAAGAAAATAAAATTGATATAGAAACTACTTCAAAATGTTAGGATGTCTACTATCTATTGATCCACCTATTTGACTCAAAAACTACTTGTCAGTTATACATAAGAAAAAGCCTACAATCGCTATTGATCCGCCTAGATAATTCAAAAACTACTTGCCACTTTTATGTACTAAAATCCCTATTGATCTACCTCGATAACTCAAAAACTACTTGTCAGTTTTACTTCAAAAATGTTGATAAACATTCCCTTTGAAATTAAAAATAAATTTTCCTATCATCCGACCCTTGATTATTGGCTGGCGACGTCCTTGTATATCAATAATGTAATCATATATAGTTATTCAAAACATTCATTTAGCAAGGCAAGCAATCAACGGTCCAGATAACGCGGACAGGCTAATGTCCGCTATGTTAGCGTTATATTTACGACATCCGCTGAAAATCGAAAGTATTCTTGTATGTCGAGATGTTGTCGCTAATCTTAAGAGGCTTTTACACTGAATTAAGTATTTACAAAACAAACTGCGTAGATTTAACACATGAATTTGTTGAAAAAAAACGCTTAAGTCTGTGTGGAAGGATGCGCCAATTATGCTCAAGCTCTGTTTCAGTGTACTATAACAAATAAAACCTAAACTATTTTAGTCAACCTTGATAACACAGAAAGTTCCTTTTGCTTGTCGAAATCATAATAAGAAACTGACTAGAACGGCAATCGTACTAATATCATAAATGCGATAGTTTAGATGGATGGATTGTTTGTTTGAAGATATCTCCGGGACGGCTGAACGAATCTAGATAAAAATTGGCATACATATAGAACATAATCTGGAACAACACACACGCTACTTATTATGTCTTTTTTTAATTCCGCGCGTACGGAGTCGTGGGCGACAGCTAGTGTTTTAGAAATATACATCATGATGTATAACATCGTGTATCATAATCAGTTTAATCAATAATAAAGAGATAATCCATCTTGTAGTCTTCATAAAACCATCTAACTAAAGTGTTCTAATACAAAATTAATTTATCCAAAGTGTATAATTAAAATGCGTTAATTAGAAATCTCTAATCAAATACATACAGTTTTATCATAGACATGACTGGAACAAGGGCAGCGTACGACAAGTAGCTCGACGCGCGGCGGGTAACAAAATGAAAGTTTATGATACACGTGGGCCACTGTCCACTATCGCCCACGTAATGGAAACGATATGAAGTGGACGCGAAATTTTCACGTCAGCAACTCCAACTTGACCAATCAGTAATAGCTGATATTTCTTTCAATTAACTACTGTATTCTCTAATTTTAATATCTTCTTATTTAAAATAATATATGTAGTTTTAATATAAATTTTATCATGGGTCGCTGTCGCTCACGACTTCTTCTGCGCGAAAATAAGAAAGAACCTAATAAGTAGCCTATGTTGTTCGTCTATGTTCTATAACCATGCCAAATTTTAGCGAGATCGGTTGAGCCGTTCTCGAGCTACCTCCTAACGAACATCCATCTCTCCATCCATCCAAATATTCGCATTTATAATATTAATAAGAGAATAAGTAAGATTTTTGGATTATTGTAGATTTATAAAAAAGATGTTTGCCCACAAACAAACACTTTTTCTTAATTATATTTATAAAAATAATTAGATTCGTACAGACTTTGACATGAAGGTAAGTGTACTCTTCTCGATAACATGCTAACGTGTTTTAGATGTTGTATATTTTAGGCGAACTATGATAATCTTAAGACCTAGGCATAACAGGTCTAGGTCTATATAATATCGATGTAGTTCAATATAAAAACGATTTGCTTTGGTAGAGCAAGTTGCACGGCGTCCGTCACTTTGCCGCGCAAATTACTTTACCCAGCAATGGCGGCCGTCACACGCGACTAAACCGTTTAGAGTTCCTTAAAACTCTTTCTATATTACTATATATAAATATAGTCTTCTTATTATTCTTATTAAGTTGATAACTACAAAAAACACTTGGATTACAATTGGAAAAGACTATTATAAAAACAATTGTAATTTTTACAAAAAGAATATTAAAATGTTTACATATATGTTATACAGATATATCGAAAATGTAAACACAAAATATTTTATTTTTCGTATACAGAACCCGTGTAAAATTCAAAAACGTGTTTTTCCAATTTTTCCATTCGCCGCTAAAATTAGCCGACGGATTGTCATTGGTTAAATTATTCATTCGGCGTTCGACGGCTTTAAGTGAATTTCGCGATCGGGCACGAGTCCTGACGGTCGTAGTCAGAATACTATGCAAGACCTCAAGTCTGCGCGTAGAAACTTACTATTATCTACAGAAAGAACTCCGTAGTTTCTTATTCTCTTAACATATCATCATATTAAGAACATATGCAGTCGTATGTACGAAAGTCCAAAGGTCGCGATATGTTTCACGCTTATGAAGTTCTCTCACTTATAGAGGGTTCTCGCTAACGCAGTTTCCATATATTGGTAAAATGGAAATAGAATCAGGTAGGTATAAGTTTAAAAGCGAAGTATAATAACAAAAAATATTGCTTATCTTACATAAATAAAGTTGACCAACATAGTAAAGATAGAAACCGAAGTATAAAATGCGTGATAGATAAAACTAGCAAATAAGGACTACTGAAAAAAGTTGTGAAACTTAAACTTAAGAACAAGCACACATAACATAGTCAAATGATCAAAATTAAATGTCCAAAACCGAGAAAAAATTTTAACGGTGTTAAAGTTGATAGGTTTACTATTTATTACGACGCATAAACAAATATGGTAATCAGCTACGCATCAAAGTTCTCAACCCTTACTCTCATAACGTACCATCACGTAATTTACGTCCCTTTTAGTTAGCAAAATTTACAACAAAACTTCAAATCATTAGTGATATATTTTCCTAAAATTATGGGTAAAAGGTAAAAGCTATTCAGTTAAAACCAGATTAAGTAGAACTAAAAATAGTTTACATCTATTTTCACTCTATGGACCTTCGTACACAAGGCAACAGGCAGGCAATATTAGTTTCGAAAGGGCTAAGAAATAAGTACAAAAAGGAAACGCTATCCCATATATATGGTTCAAATTATCCCCATTAATATTACTTGTATATTTTGTGACACGCAACTAGATGGGCAATAAACTGTACAGACATAGAATATAAGTGTAATAGGAGCGTCGGTGGCTCCGGGGTCAAGCACTTGACATGTAATCTGCAGATCCTGGGTTCGTATACCGCCATGTACCAATGTGTTTTTCGATTTCCGATTTACATATGTACATTTATCCGACGTTCTTACGGCGAGGGAAAACATCGTGATGCAACCTGCACATATCTAAATTCAAAAATATGTGTGAAGTCAACCAACCCGCACTTGACCAGCGTGGTTGACTATGGCCTAGTCACCCGTAACTTAGGGTAGGCTCCGAGTCCTTCGGTGGGGACATATAGTGCGCTGATGATGATGTATAATATTGTTAGAAAATATGTTGCTAATATTGTAAAAGTTTATTTTATTATTGTCAGTGAATAAAAGCTTAAAATAAATAAATATTTTATGAGTTGGTGCTTAGTACTTGTACTGTATTTGTATTTATATTATGCAGTATACGGCTCTAGAAAACGACGTAACTAATTTATATTATAACTTTATTCGTTTTTAATAGAGCAAAATAAGGAGTTACTTCAAATCATTCTTATCGTACCGAGTAATATTTTATTTTAAATATAATCTTAAAAATTATTTCTCAAGTAAGTTTTCATAAACTCTTAATGTTCATGATGAGACACACTGGAGTAGGAAAATAAAATATCAACGTTAACCCTATAGAAAGAGACATACTAACCCAACTGGGTTAAGAGAACTTCACTGAAATATTGCATCTTAATAATTAATTACTTAAGTATTATATACATCTAAACTCACAAACACATTTCAAACGAAATTGTATCACGCAATTCTTTAATAATTTTTAATTTCAACAAAACCCCAATGTTTCAGCTATTTAATGTATTCACAGAATTGTAACAAACACTATTTTATAGCATGCAAGCAACCCTATTTAAATTAGAACGACCGATAATTTAAGAGCAACCAAAAAAAAATTCAAACACAAAATAGGTCTCGCGTGTCGCGAATCGTAAAAATCAGTGCGCGTACGTATCAGCACGTATAGTGGGTTTTAAGGTAATAAATCACACTAGTTAATATGCTCAAAGAACCCTTCCAGCGCCGGTATTCGGCTGTAATTAATAACGCAACCATACGATACCATCTTCCGAGCAAATACAAAACACGCACTATTTTTCATGCCCCTATAAGGATGTTAACTTTAAAGTGTTACATAATAAATAAACTATTTCTGAATACTATAATCTTGAATAATTGCTACTCTGGAGAAGAATATTAAACGAAATGATCGACTTGACTATTTCGACTATTCAAAAAAATCTTACAAAACTTCTCAAGAAGACTTCTTACAATATCTCAAGAATCTCTCGCTAAACAGTTGGATCAAGGGCCCTATACAAAAGGCAGTTATCCTAGAAACCGCGCGCATCATGAGAAGGATCCTGTCTCTGCAGCCCTGACCACTGGTTGTTTGAGTCATGGGATTCCGCAACCGGTGATGCTCTATTTTTAATATTAAATGTACTATATATATATATATTAAAAATATGATAAATAAATGGATACGGCAATAAAAGGTTTAGATGGATGTATGGTTGTTTGTTAGAAGGTATCTCCAGAACATTTGAACGTATATGAAAGCCATACAGAACATTGGAAGAGCACATAGGCTAACAATTATGTTTATTTTAATCCTGCGGACGGAGTCGCGGGCGAACTCTGGTAGATAATAATTGCATGAGTATTGCAAGCTTAGTAATTAGAGTTACTTTTAACATGTAAAGGTAAATTATTCAGCAATAATAGAGTATTTAAATATCTAGAAGATACAGTTGCGTAGATATTTTCTATCAGTTTATTTAAAGAATTAAACACTACGAACTTTCGGCTTCATAATAAACTATTTAATATTCTTAACATATCGTAGCGTGTTCACGTCATTATTTTTAAAGGTAGTTAATAGGGCTATGATAGAGAGTAGGTCGTGTTCACACATTCTTAAAGCACAGATCGTTGGCTACGATAGCCTCAGCCGACGCGAGCGTGCAACTTCATTAAAACATAAATGCCATTAATTATGTGTTTATTTTTATGTTGTAAGCTTTAGAAAATAGTTTAACTTAGTAACGTAACAAATAAAGGAAATTCATAATTAAAATAATTAATTCAAGTTCTTGTGAACGTATACTCCTTTATATTTGGGTAATTTACAGTAGGTTTGTGAGACCAAAATCTCTATGTAAAACATATCATCCCTCTCATTATCTTTGACAAAACAGAGATAACAGTATGTTTTAAATGGGGATTCAGGCCTCAGAAACCCACGATTAGTTAAAAAAATTTGCCATGCTTGAATAATATTATTCACCATACTTACAGAAGGGCATTGTTTATAAGAAATCTACATATGTATACCTATTTGTGTAAAGGTCTAATACATTATAAGATTCCAGTACAAACTGACAAAAACACTGACAATGGGTTTCTGAGACCAAAATATATTTTTATAAAACATATCGTTTTACTGCTAGTAATAGTATGTAACATTGATTATGTTTTATCTATATATTTATGTATTCATTCTTTATCCAGATTCAACCGCAAATTTCCTGTCGCTTCCGCTCTGATTGCAGGATTCACGGTCCGCTCCACGCACCTGCTCTATAACTTGCGGCTACTTATATAAAAATTATTACATCTTACTAATATTGTAAATACTAATGTTAAGATGGATGGATGTTTGTTTGACGTTATCTACAAAACGGTTGAACAGATTTCGATGAAATTGGACATACATATAGAACATAGTCTGGTAGAACACCGAGGCTACTAATTATGTTTTTTTTTCATACCGCATGAACGGAGTCGCGGGCGACAGCTAGTATTTGTATAGATTTTCTTAAAAGTCCGTCATTCCTTTATTAGTTCTTCATTTGAAGTGCCAATGACGTGAGACTGTTTTGTTTTTACCCGATGTACACAAGAGTATTTGGGATCTAGAAGTTTGCTATGGCTGTGTTTTCACATTTTTATTTTTAAATTTTCAAAGCGGTCAGTATCTTTGGAGATTTTCTTTAAAACAAAAATTAAATATGAATTTGTGTTATTATTATTGTTGGACGGTTATACGTTTAGTCTCCGACATCGCTACTACAATTTTTTGACGTTCCCATTTCCCTGCATTTCCCTTACAAAGAAAGAATGTACATGGAACAATAAGATCAGAGGAAGACATGCACTCCCGTAATTCTCCGCGCTGAGTCTAATTCTGCCTTCCGATGGCGTACGTGTTGATATTCGAAATTACATCGAGATGGCTACTATAATAGTTTAGTGTTGTATTTCTTGAGGTCAGCTTTTTATACTACTCTACACATTTTCATAAAACTTTAGTAGCACGTACTAATATCATCAAGGGACGGATTAGTTGCCAAAAAAAGGCTTTTTGCTTTCTTTTTTTGTAATGAAATCTTTCTGCTTGAGCTAAATCATCATCAGCATTATTTTTAATCTTATTAATTTTTTAATATTTTTTTTTTTATTTCATGAATTTGTAAGCTTTAACCAGTATGCTTTAACACGTTAACTGTCATATCGGACTAAATGTCCGACAAGCCATACTTCCATTCATATGTAAATAATAAGTATATGAGCAATGTAAATAAGGTACTACTATATTTAAATTTTTTTTTTTCGTTTTTCTAAAAATCATTCTGGCAGCTAACGTGTGAAGCATAAATAGACATGTACCTAGGCAATAAAGTACGCGCTTATAATCTAGCCTTACTTACTTACTCCGCTGGCGCATCGACCCAAAGTGGGTCTTGGTCTCCGACACAAAAGATCGTCAAAGTCGCCTGTCTTGCGCCTTCTCCTGCCAGTCCATCACTTGTAGCTCCCGCAGATCCAGCTCTACAGCGTCTCTCCAGCGGTACCTGGGCCGACCGATAGGTCGGCGGCCAGTCTGGGTCCCGAGATATGCTTCTTTTGCCTTTCGATCTTCCCCCATCCTCATGAGGTGGCCCAGCCATCGGAGTCTGTGAATAAACTAGCCTTGGCTACTTTAAATTGATATTTCTAAATAGTCTATCCATTGTAATGGACGTGCGATGTCACACTCTGTCACACATAATGCTATTGGATCCGCGAATTGTGACCGCTTCACGCCCGACACGGTCCACCTCGTTTTGTTGCAATGGTCGTCTTAACGCAACAATCACATTACAAACAAAATTAAACCTTAAACCTACAGTAGTATAGTACAAAGTTCCTTGTACGTGGTCAACACTTGGAAATCAGTTTCAGCGGCACTTTTTTTAATTAATTCCTCGCTGTATTTTTTTTCTGGTCAACGACAATTTACGTTTTCCTATAAGCAAACGTGACCGGTATAATGACTTCTAATCTCTGTGCTCTGTTGTGTTATTCAGCTGGATTAACGATAGAGAGTATTTAACATAGGAGATTAACTTTAGGAGCTTCGGTAAATTGACAAGTTCTCAGAATTAATTTGTTTTAAGAGAGGATAATGTACATCGCAGTAGATGTGTGTATATATAACAGTTGCCCGCGACTTAAAAACCTAATAATTAACATAACAACAAACAATTGAATCTATCCTTTTTAGAAATTACTTAGTAGAGAAAATTAGTATAGACTAACTAAGTAGACTAGAATAAAAATAATCTTGGAATAAAAGTAGCCTATTTTACACAGTGGCAATTTAATTTTCTTACCAATATATTTTTTTAAGTATAAAAAAAAAAGACTGGCTGAATACAATATGTACACATTTCATTACTTCGTACCTTGAAATTGAAATCTCTAAGGGTATGGGACGAGAGCAAACAAAACGTATCCGTAGAGCCTTAATCAGGGACTTCAAAGAGGTCGTAATCCAAAAAACACACCTCTCTCCATCGGATCCCGTAATGCGCCGTAAAAAAATAATCCACCGCATCGCAGCGCGTAAAGGTGTAACATAAGGGAGTCTACACGAATACCTCGGAAATTAAAAAAAATACACGCGTTCACAAACTCCACAATGTCAAGAAAGTCTCCGTCGACAAACAAAGTGAGTGGAAAAGAAAAAAAAACAAGTCGAGTTCCACATTCTTAATTTAACTTGAGTCACTCTTACATCCCTACTTGAATAAACCGTTATCTGTAGACCCCACACCTCCCTCTGACTCCACAGAATAATAACTACTCGGATCAGTTTGTAAGAAGCTTCAGAGTTCTATCTAAGCTGGACGGATGATTAGGGAGCGAAAGTAAAAAAGTCCCCATTTCTTCAGGCAGTACAGTTACGTCTTATATGTGTGATACTTAGACGATTTTGGCTGGGGTTTACCTTGACACTCCGTTTGCGGGAATATTATACAGCGCCCCGAGAAATTGCCCTGTTTTCATTTTTTCCTGTTTTATTTCTTACGTCAAATAGAAGCCAATTATATTTGACATAATCTTAAACTTATTATTATTTAGTATTATGTTCCAAAAATAAGTCTAAATAAAATAAAATAATTACGTAACGCTTTATATAACTAAGCTTTTGTCTTTAAATAAAATACTACAAAACACGTAAAATCCTAACTGTTGTAAGTAAATTAACATTTCATTTGAAAATTATGAAAAAAATCTAGAAAATTATTTAAAAAAATATTATATTTTTACTGTAAATACAAAAAACACTCGAGTCGATTAATTATAAAAACATTCCTACTAAAGAAAATTTTGTTATTTTCACCATACAGTAGTCGAACCATAAAAAGGCAAAAAAAAAGATGAACACGAAAAAATATGAGGAACTCTTCGATCAATAAAACAATCACCCCTTATTAAACGTCACATGAAACTTAAAAACATTCCCCCTGTTTGATCACATACAAACATACACGCACTCACACACACGTACACGCACACATAATTATGAGGGTAACTAATCACTGAGCTACGGAGAAAAAACGGGATTTTTTTATTCATTAACCGCCCTCGCCTTAGGATGCTGTCTCCGAATAACAGCAAAACCATGGAGCCTAATTAAAGATTATTAAGCCTATTAAATAAATAAAAATAACGAAAAAATACCTTATTCTCTCTGTTAGTTAACTTGTAGTTTTTTTTTCAAATTATTTACTTTACCTATTCAAATACATCTAAAACTCATTTTTATGAGATGTCTATTAATAGAAATTTATTTTAAAATATGTATTCATTAAAAAATACATTTTTTAAATTACATAATATTCTTAGTATATCAATAACGCTAATTAGTTACAACCAAAACTAATAATAACCTCTCATCGGATTCGCTGTTCCCATCTCCGCATACGAGACACACTGGGTGCTCACTACTGGCGGAGTGAAGCATGAATTTGCATATTTGCGAGCTCACTAAGTGCAATAGCTTGTCTGTACGCACTCGCTGACATTCTTCCTATTTACCCCACTTTCAGCTTAATTTATGAATCGTCAATTAATGCCCTTTTTGTGCTCAAGCGTTTATGTTGCGATCGGAAACGTTACGTCCGATTGCCGCGCCTGGGAAAGCGAAGCAACTCTCCGTGAGAATACAACGAGAAGATATTAGTAGTTAAAACAAAACACGATACCAAGGACTAACTAACAACTGCCTTTTCTAAGTTTTTTCTATCAGTTTTATGATATCCATAGGGACGTTACAATACGTTATAAACTAATCGATCGACTTACTTCAAGGTGTGGGCATCGCGTGTCGAATAAAGAAATATTTCTAGTCGTGTTATTAATACAACACAAATGACTAAAATCATACTTAGAATTGTTTAATAAAGATGATGTTTGTCTTGAAAATATTCTCCTTTGTCTTTGAATATTATATTTATACGTTATGGGCTTTTACTAATATACAATTTTTCTTCTACTTTGTGCCTCATGAAATGCCAATAAAGCGGTGAATCGATAGTATTTCAATGCACCTGATATTAAAGAATAACTCGGTCTCTTCGTCGGACATTTTAAGTGTAACGGCTCGAGCGTCAAACAAACGCTTTTCTTAAGCAAAGCAGTGCCTAATTTCAATATCCGAACGGAGAGCGGACCGTTCGAAAACTCTCCTCCGGGAATAAATTACACCGTCTATTCAATATTTCATCAGGGCGAGAGGCCGACTCTGAATATTCAAAACTAGAGGAGACACGTAAAGGCACGCGCAAGCCATTTTTCGCGCCTATCATCTCGGTAACAAAACGCACTCGTAATTACCCCCCTTTCCCCGCCCGGCGACCCCCCGGCCCCACCTAGTCCCCACCACGGGGCGCGGAGAGCCGCCCAGTGACAATTATTGATCAAAAATTCTCTCTCTTCTTTCGCAAAAGAAAACTTGGACGGGTTATGTGTCGACCGACGCATCTTGATCGTTGTAATTAGATAATTAATTTATTTTTACAAATGTATGCAACACTCTTACTTTCTACCAAAAATAATGAAAGTTACACACTACTACGAAATACGGATATAGTCTCGTATTGGCAACGATCAGACATAAGTAAAAAAGAGCTATAGTCACAGTAGTACCAATATTTAAATTTTAATTCTATTTAATGAAACTTTGTACAGGATGATCAATTAAATTGATAACAAAAAAAATATTTACGGCTTGTAATGTTAAGTGAAGCATAAAATGATTTAGCCAAATCTGAGGACAATGATCGATAATTGGTTTATAAGCAGAGCCTACACACCAAATTAACTAATTAAGAATCGTGATAAAACAGCAAGTAATTACTCAAATGTCAATTTACTTATTCTTGGTATTTCAAAATTTACAAATTAAATATAACACATGTTTGTAATTAATAATTAAATTTAGTAAGACTTAACGGCTAGGCTAACAAGATATGCATTAGATATACATCTCTTGTTCGTCTCTATCTAACCCGATCTAATCGAACCCAACACCTTTGAGTCTTTGATACTTTAGACTTACTTAAGTTTGTTTTATAATGAGCAAGTATCAAACAGTGCGGGATGCGGTGTACGCGGCCGCCTCGGCATATTAATTGCACGCGGCGCTGCGCCCCCCCGACAAGACATGGGGAGGCGCGGCCGCGAGGTCAACCGTCGCCGCGCCATTGTTTTGTGCGTGCCGCTCCGTATATACAATGTCCTATGTATTAATGATTGTAATAATGTATTTTTGGACGGGAGAAACAAACTGGCTCCATTCGGCTTCGTGCTCTCCCGAAAATTCCCTTTTGTTTCTCGAATTGTTTAAGAAATGGCGGATTGACATTTCGCAAATTAACAGTAATGAGGAGAGCGGACGTTTTTCGGTGCCTTTCGGTGACAATTTAGGTTAATTGATTATACCTGTCTTTATGTGTTATGGCACAAAAGCTACTCGCATTTTATATTTCCATTCGTTTTTATTATAAAGACGGAATAAGGAGAGATGAATCTCGAAGAAAGTACAGGAAAACAAAGAATAAAGACAATATTGTCGTCAATAATAGAGCAAAAAGCAACAAGATAAAACAGTCTGTCGCGACTGTTATACACATAATTACTTCAACGTATATTTACGTAACAAAATGTTAGCTGGAATAAGACAGAAGAGATAGGGTAATATTAGTTAAACACAGTAAAGCAAAACCCACTTTATTAAGACATCCTAGTTTTATATTCCTTATGGCAATTTTAATATGTACCTCGTGTGATAAAATATATGAAAAATACATGGAAGCACAGATTCAAGACATGTCGCTATGATAATGATAAACGCTATAATAAATATTATACCCAAAGGTAAAGCTTAGAAGATTTCGACAAATAGCTTAGAGGTTATGTGTTCAGAAATGTACTAGATTTATGCGTTGTTTTATCAGTTTATTGTTGTTATTATTTTTATATCTTAGAAGTGTGAGTATATTAGAGAAGAATGAAAAAGTTCATTTAAAATCTATCGTTTTATAATTTGCTTTTACAATTGTAACAAAGAAAATTCAATTGGAAAACTAAAAATAAAAATGTAGAAGGTAAATCATTATAGGAGTGGATGCGAGCGGCCGGCGTACCGAGCAAGACCCGCTAATGCAGCCAGCGCATAAAACAAATCGGAAAACCGATCGCGTCCCGACTTCCTTCGATTTTCCGCGCCTCTGTCCATTATTGTGTTTGTGAGCGAACCATGTATGTAAATCATTCTTCTTTCCCGCCGCACACAAACACGCTCCGTCTCGTTTTCTCAAACTGATTCGATTCACGTTGGAATGGGACAAAACCGCCAAATCCACGGTGTTAATTTACGTACAGTTGGCAATTATAATTTTCGTATTCCACCCGTGGTCGTCCCTTTCGTTCGGCGGTTTTTTTTACAGCCGTCTCGCTCGAGGGGGTGTTGTGGGGGAGTTAAGATAAAGCGGTGAAGACGCGCGAGATATGTAGAAATTTTTAATAAAAACCTTGCCGCTTCTGTGTGCGCTAAGTGATATGACTTGTTCTTTTTAATTTCGTTTTGCACCGCGAGCGTAGTGGAGGCATCATTTATCATGTTTTTTTTTTTCTATTATTATTTTCGTGTGCTGCATTCGCATGGGAAGATTTCGCATGGGATATGAATATTGATCGTTCCGGCGGCGACTAATGAAGGCTTGATTGGTATTCGCCGGTGATGTGTAATGAACCCGACGGGGAGTCCGAGGGGACATAAACGTTTTTCTTTTGTTTTCTTTTCGCCTCCGATATGAATATTTTTAAACGATCGCGGGTGTGTTGTTGTTTTTTTGCTTATTAACAGATACGGGTGAATTAAAGCATCATAATCAGTCGGTCTCCCTTTTTATTTGCAAATTCTCATTTGACGAAGGTACCCCATGATGAATTATTAATCGCTACTTTTACAGTACAAGAGTTCTTAATTTTTATTATATTACTCATAAGCGAAATCTCTTGAGATTAAAAAAAGATATTACATACAAATAATTACATAAGTAAAGGAAGTGATAAAGTAAATAGATAATCAATAAGAAAGAAATTATAATTTTTTAGAGCGTCACCTATCTACGAACTTTGGTTACATGCGTAGACATGTGTAGACACGTATTATGTGTGATAAAGATTTCAACGCGCTGTCACGTGCTACGACATTTGCTACACACTTTATGTCGTACGATTCGATTTCTCAAAGAAAAAGAGAAGGATGACAATATGTTTCCGCAGTACAAACACACGTTGTTATACACCATGTTTTTTTTTACTTTAATAGTGTAGAACTATTGAGGAGTGTCGTCAATGACTATGCGCTTTACTCAAACCCTAGCTGAGCTCAGCCGTGAAAAAACAATCTGGAATTGGAAATGCTCGAAGACACACCATACTGCTTCAAATCATAACATAACACAACATAAACCTTATCTAAACGGCTTAAGATCTATATCAATTCTATTCCATACAGGATCTTCACCACTTGACAGAAGAAAATAGACTTTATTAAGCAGTAATAAAGTGTGTTTTTGTATTTAGTGGGTAAGGTGTGAAGAATGGTCAGTGTATTTAAAGATAGAACGTTCTGGTCGGAGTGGCGCGGGACGAATCGCCTTCCGGCCTACGACGTGATTTCTTAAAGAAAGCCGAATCAATGGAACGCGGTGGACATTGGCCCCGATTTTATATTAGGGGGCCACGAAACCCAAGATTTCTGTACAACTATAATAAATATATTCCTGTAAAAAATAACATTTAAGACTTTAGATGGTTGTTGTAAAATGATTTGTGTTGTTTTATTTTTATTAGTTTTATATAAACCTCCAAAAACTAGAACCATATAATGGTTATTATGTATCCAGGATATTTAAATTATAAATATAAACTAAGGCATAATTTTAAGATAAATGTACCGTTGTATTGATTAAAAAAATAATCAAGTTTCGTGGCCCCAACGAAAACCCTAGTTAGTACACTGTGAGAACATTTGTTAATAGAAGCTTTTTCAAATAATTATGAATATAAAAATCAATTGAGCCTTCTCTTGTTATAAAACTGTAGCTACTTTAAAAAACAATAATAGTCATTTAAAGTCAAAATAATTATACTATACCTGTAATTATTTTTGGGGTTATGTGAGAGTGTTCTTTGAGGATGCAGTCCGTTGCCGGAATTAAACACTCATTTTTATCACACCACACAATTTTAATAGTTCAGAAGGTTAATTAAACGAAACTAAATAATCACAGAAGTAAATAGAAATCAAAACCTTAACATATTTAATAACACGGAAGCTACAGAGATAATTGTTGCATTAGATCAAAGATAGTCGTGACAAGTGATTTTTTAAATGCATTACGAATCGATGCAAACTTCACGCTAAGCGTTTTCGATGCATCGACTAGAGGGCGTTATAATCATATTAAGTTATCAACATTTTGTTTATATTTCAAATAATATAATAGAAATAAAAATTAATATTTTTATGTAATTGTTAATATTAAATTTGTAATTTACTTTTAAATGTAAGAAATAAATAAATGTTTGAATGAATGTGTAAATGTAAGGAATGATAGTATTGATGGATGTAAGTGTGTGGGTGTGTGTTTATGTCAGTGTGTGTGTATCCGCCACATATTTATTCCTGATTTAATATAAGATTATTCAATATTCTATTAAACATCATAACTAAGTAAAAAGTGTACATTTATATACAAACTCTATATACATTGTGCCTTAAAAAACAAAAATGTTTGTCCGGATGTCTCGGCAACAGAAAATCTACTCATAGTTACTAGAACCATTTATTATATATATATTTATATATTCTACATATAAAATATAATTAATTCGTTCCCAGAATATCGTAATAAAACAGAGGAGCTTGTTAAGCAATTGAGGTTTAATATAAGTTCTTTCCCCTCGCGTCCCGTGAGATACTGCGGGGAACAATGCGAGTAGACTTTGCAGAATATTGGCCGCGTTTTAAGTATTCCCATTATTTAAATACTTATTAATAGAACAAATAATTATTATGCTTGATATAAATACATATGCTGTTTTGTTTCTAATAATAATTAAATAATATACAGGTTTCTTAAATAACTTCATTGATTTTATGTTATCTTACTTCTTACTAATATTATAAAAGTGAATGTTTAGATGGATGGTTGTTTGGAGATATTTCCAGAACACCTTAGCGTATCTAAGTGAAATTTATCAGGAATGTAGATAGTAGTCTGGAAGAACGCACAGGCTAATTAAGATTTTTTAATTCCGCGCGGACGGAGTCGCGAGCGACATCTAGTTTAATATAGTATAACATGCGATTTGTTCACATTAACACAATACAATACAATTTAAAGGTAATATTTAAATTACAGAACATAAATAGATATATAATATTATAGTATTTACACAAAAAATTTTTAGTCAACAAATGTTCGTATAGATTTTTTCGTTATAGAACTTTCTCGATACCCAATGATTTTAATCTATTTCTAAATGACGCGAAGCTGATTGCCGCTGTTAAATAGCATTATATAGCAGTAGTAGACATTGTGTTACTCCGCATTGTTGTAATGTGCATTAGAACTTAAAATTTATTGCGTTTGCTAATACCTTAATGGTTTATGATACTGTTTTGACTCTACGCTGTAGTCCCCACGAGTTACAAACTTAAGTGTCGGTTTCCACAAGCTCAAAACTTATAGAGCAGCATATTACTGTCAGATACATTAACCTTACGTGTGTATTGGATATATTGTAGTCGATATCTTTACTAGCTTTAGCTCGCGACTCCGTCCGCGCGCAAATAAAGAAAAATTAAATTTGTAGCCTACGTGTTTTTTTTTAATATTAGCATATTTTTGTTGGAAATTTAATAATATTTCTTGTACCATTCCAACTAAGCTTGTGCTAGGATATGGTTTACGATAATAGTCGAATGGCGTGATTCGAACCCCCGACCTCGTGATCGGATATCCCTACCCTTAACCATTAGGCTATTGACGCTTCTAGATTATGTTCTACATCCATGACAAATTTCATTGAGAATCGTTGAGCCGTTATGGAGATACCAAGTAACAAACATCCATCCATCCATCCATTTACACTTTCGTATTTTTAAAAAATCATAATTCTTTTAAAGTTTATTGGACAACTTTGTTAACATTTAAAGTATCAAATCTTGTTTGTCGCTATCTAATATTGAAAACAAAAAGTTTCTTGTAAACAGTTTTTATATGCGTTGTACAAAATCTATTATTAAACTGTTGCTATTTTAAAAGTGCAAAGTGCCAGTGACCCAGAGAGTTCTTTTTAATTTCACTAGTGGGGTCAGGGCCGGCCGAGGGGAGACAGTTTTATGATCAGCTGTTCCCTCTCGATGCCGCCATTTTTATACAAAGAGTACGTTTCCTTGAATTAGAATTTGATGTTTGAAATTAAAATTTTATTTTTTAAATAACAAAAAAAGCTACGCGAACCAGTTAATAACAATTTTTTTTGTTAATAATACGAATAAATAATTAAAGAATACCTTTGTTTTTTCTCAGTTAATCTTTGATGGGCATATTGTTTTTTATTTTCAAACGATTTCCCAACGTTCCAATATAAAATATTTGTTGGTGATACATGCCCACAAAATTTTTAATTCGCTAGAACGTTTCTGAATATTAAGTGCATCAAACACAATTTGTAGGAGAAGGACAGTTTATCATGTTTTTAAATATTAATAATAAAAAGTCGGTTTAAGAGCTTACAACTTCATGGACCGATAAAAGTAGCAATAAAGTCCGTTAGGGGCAGAGGGCAGCACCTCCCCCGCGTCCCCTGGCGGTCATCTCCCCCCCTTTATCTCCGCAAGTCAAGGGCGCGTGGGGCAGGTTCGGCCGGCCGCCGGCTATTGACATTCCGTTTTCAAATTTTACCTACTTTTCTCATTGTCCGTAACTTTTTAATGTTTACAAGGTCATCGAACCGAGTGGCCAGTAGCCAAGTCCCTACTTGTATTATATTTTTTTCTTAATTTCCTTATAGCGCTTACAATGTTTTTCCAACCTTTAAAATACTAAAGTAACTACCTCTTATATATTGTTATGTAGCAGAAATTTTGAAAGTATAATTAAATAAGCTTTTATTCTTGGCTTGTATCTTAGAGAATAATTTCTATTAAAACACCAGCATGTTACCTTAACTTAGTAAGTTTATAAAGTGATCGCTTCGCTTCCTATAAAACGGTACAAAGCCTAGTGTTAAGAGAGTACCGTCGTTACATGTCGGAGCCGTGCGATGCCGCGATAGCCGCCTCTTTACACAACTTAATACTATCAATGTAATTATTATCATCTGTTGCATTCAATTCATGAAATCAGACATAAGGATAAATGACCAAATTGGACAATTTTTTTTCTTAAAAAGAATTACTTGTGAACTGTGTTCCAGTGAAATTTTACTATTGTTTAATTCCGTTATACTTTATGACTTTTTTTTTGGCGATGCTAAATTATAAACATAAATAGAAAATGCTAAATTACTTTGCCATGTTAATTTCACTTTATTTATCTAATTTTATTTCTTGAGCTTTTATTCTAATATTAAATTATTAATAAGTTTTATTTTGTGACTTAAATAAATATTTGTCATTTAATAAAGTAACTACATCTAACAATCAACCGCAACTTTGATCCGAGTAGACATAAATAGCCCGAAAAATTTGAGTGACGGGCCCGCCGTCGAAAACTCGATATCGATAGTCGATACGATAACAACAAAGCGCCCGCCGGCCCATCACTATCGACACGACAGCTGTGCGTGTGCTACGTGTGAATGTTATCGATATTATCGAGATGTGTCTATGTCGATAAGTCGACCATTACGTGCAAGTAAAAATAGCTTGGGAAATGAAATGAGCTCGATGCAATCCAATGATTCGATTCTTTTAATATGTCAGAATGGCTACACACGATTTTATTCTTTGATTAGAATTAAAAAGATATATCAGTGTTGGTCAGACGTCACCAGTAATCATGTTACTAAAAGTGTTGGACCAGAAATAAACCGTGCAATCGAAATTGTATACAATTCAAGGAAATACTCGAACTAAAAATCAATATAGATTTGAACAAGTTGCTCGCAAAAAAAACAATTTAAAAAGTACCACAAAGTTTTAGACACAAAATTACTTGTTTAGAAAAAATAGTAATATTTCATCTAATTAATTAAATGCAAGTTCTATTTCCTCACCATACTAAGCCTAATCTCCCTTTAATTTAATTAAAGGTTTTGGGAAACTTCTCAACTGGCTCAAAAAAGGAACGATTCATTATTATCGTCTCATGTAAAAACCACTAAACCAATCTCAATCAAATCGATGACATCAATTACAGTCGAATCAGGATAAGAGAAAACGGAATAATCTTCAAACCTCTATAAGAGAGATTCATTGTCCGGTCCCGATACACGACCTCCATAAGCGAGAAACTCGGACTAAAGAAAAACATCTATAAGTGAGAAAATATCACGGTAGGACTCTCGATAATCCAGGTTCGACTGTACTAAATTGATAGATAAAGGTTTATCGACCTCTCGTTTGACGGGAGACGCGCGGCCGCGGCGCGTGCGCCAATCTGCCAGTCACGTCAAGAACCGGACAAAAGATAAACTATCGAAAAGATATATCAATGGGATTACTTTACAAATTTTAAGGACAATTGCGTTGCTGTTGAACTGATGCGCTCTATGATACAACATATCTAATAATGAAGAAATTTATTTCTGTTGTCTATAACAACAAAAAAAGGAATCATTGTTTGTGAAGCTTCTTGAAGTTTTTTAGTTACTGTATAACTACTCGAATTTGTATATTAAATTTTTGAAATCGAGTAAATTAATCTATCATCTTTTATTTTAAACGTAATTAATCTTTTTGGTCAAGGTTGCGGGAGCGTGGCACAAGACCGGTCATCGTGGCGATCTTTGAGGGAGGCCTATGCCCAGCAGTGGGCGACTCATGACTGACAAGAAGAATCTTTTAACCGACTTTAAAAAGAAGGAGGTTGTCAATTCGTCTGTATGTTTTTTTTTAAATAATTTACTTTAACTACATTCAAATTTAAGGAATAATTACGTATTAAGGTGTTTATATTTGCATCATAATGATGCAAATGCTTTCAAAACCTCACAATAATATCTATGTCTGATAAACTTAACTAGTACTTATTTATTTACAATGAACTGCAAAATAAAACACCAATATTATTAAGATAAAACCCTGTATAGAAATTGGGTAACGCAATAAATATCTATTTCGTCTCTATTAACGATTTCACTGCAAATAACCGGTGGGCGTGTGTAGCGGATGAAAAAACATATCACACCCACTCTACACCGGTTACGGACCGACAATTTTATCACAGCCGACATCAGTGTAATTGTAAACTCTCTCACCTTGTCATAAGAACTAATTCGATTGTATCGTTATCTTTGCAAATCTGAACAGCGCGCACCACGCCTCGACACTCGTCATTGGCAGAAATAAAAACGGCGACCACGCGTAACCCGTCACGTCTCACCGGACAGTGAAATCGTGCGATCGGCGACAATGTGTCACATCGCCAATTCCACTAGACCCACCGTGCCCCGCCGGCGTCTCAATATATCGCAAGCATAGGAGCAACGGTACCACTACATGCGGCTCAACCTACACTGGACGCTAACAATACAGTTCTGCATTCGTGCTGTTGCGACACCGTGGCTTATGAAACACGAAACGACAGACGAAGCTTCGATGAACAAAACGTTTACCCGCAAAAGAAAATTTCATCGATCACGCTCACAAATTGCAACGCAACTATTCGAGATGTAAATCGCTCTGCTACCGTTATGTTGAAAAATCTATTCTGGTCAATCGATTTGTTACAGTTGCGTTCGTCGCTCCCACAGTCGATGTGGGACCAAAGTAACGTGACACGACACGACACGGCGAGACCTGTGTGACGATATCGAGTCACTACAGTCGCGAAACCGACCGTGGAATCGAGAGATTATCCATACTATTTCAGCATACCATCGATAATCCTCCGGACACAGATTGTGGAACGTGATTTTTTACTGAATCCCAAAATTACATCGCAACATTTATGTCACGCCATGTAGCCAGGCAATCTACATAGAGCAAGCTTTTTTAAAGAAAGACAAAACTTTATTGGGTATAAGAAAAAACTGTTTAATACCCCTGTTAAAGTTACAGTCGGGTTGAGAAGCAATTTTACGGTATGACATCGGTCGATCACCCCCGAGCTGATGGTGTTCCGCCTGTCAACGATTCTCACTTCACATACGCAATGAACTATGAAGTGTTACTAAATACTATAACTTATTGAATAATTTTGTTATATTATAAAAAAAAAACATTATGAAGATTGATATATAAACACGGCTAAACACTCACGTATATTCGTCCGGTGGCGGCACCGACTAGTTTCGAGCCCATCGGGGGCCCTTCATTAGGATGAGTGGTACTGGTATTATTTCGCGGACGCGGCCCGTCGCTCACTCACACGCACACGTGAGCGTCGCTCACTCAAACCACTCATCCTAATGAAGGGCCCCCGATGGGCTCGAATTTAGTCGGTGCCGCCACCGGACGAATATACGTGAGAGTTTAGCCGTGTTTGTATATCAGTTTAGTATAATGTCTCACGAAAGTTTGAATAATTTAATTATGAAGATTATAAGAAAATACTGGTTATTCCAAATAAGTATTAATTTCATTATCTCCTAATATTCTAAAAGTTCGATCTATTTGCGTAGTCATATTGAAATTTGAATGACATACATAAATCTTATGATCTTCAATGTTTTACTGACTTTCCCAACGCAACCTTACGATAAGTTCCTTTAAGCACCTCATGAACGTTGCAATAAACTTAAAAAAAGCAAACACTACGAGTTGAAATGTTGAAAAGTTTGGAAAGATTTTTCGTGAGGCATAGATTACTAATCACACACACACGTGAAGACAGACGGGCAATTATGCAGTGAGCCGGCGCGGCCTGGCACCGCCCGAATTTGCGCCGACGAGCGTGTCCCACACAGCGTGTTCTTTTTTTTCTAATTTTAGGCAAAGCTAGTTTACCGAAAGGCAAAAGCTTATGCAATATAATAAGTGTAAAAAGTGTCGTATGAATCAGTAATACGTATCCGAACTGATTCTTCGTATCCTTTTTCCTTATTTAGTCAATAAGCTTTACACTAAAAGGCACCTTAAATACTGTAATGCAACAAGCATCCGAACGTAAGCGATCTGTTCTTTTTTCTAAAGATATAGCTTATGTCAAAATCCTAATGCCTTTTTAAATTGTCATTCATATATAATACAAGTTTGTTTAAGTAACAAAATTAACTTAACTCACGTAATAAACATATGTTACTTAATATATATTTGCTTAATAGTAGTGTTGTTGTATCTGGTCAGATGATGATATAAAATATCATATTAAAATATAATAATTTGTAATATTTGAATCATCCTGTTAACATTTAACATGAAGCTTATTCATTTGCATTTGTCGTGGATAAGGCACGTGTGTTGGGCTCGCGTGCCGCCGATGTATTATGAAAATTCGAATGTAGCGATACATCCGTATTCGGCGATAGACTACTGTTACCGGAACAGACACGAACGTAGGTAAAAAACCAAAAAATATTTTTTTACGCACAAAAAAAGAACTTTTCAAAAAATAAAAAATACGTTACAGTAGCTTGATATTGGTATAACAACTACTTATAGTGAAAACTAAGTCGTTAAATAGCATAATTTTTAATTAACTTACTTATGTTACTCCTTTATAATATTCCTAAGCTTTAAAAACAATTCAATTTACCACCCACGTCACCCTTTGCACAACATCTTTGTATCATTTTATTCCTCAGCACTTCATTCCTTCATTGTAATAAAATTATACTGAATTCAACCGAGTGTTGTGTCTTAAAATTGGTTAATCTATAACCAAAAAAAAAACGAGTTACGGACCATTCGCACCGGCGATGTATCGCCCTTAATGAATCAGCCCCGAAACAGTTCCGTAACCCCCTCATTAAAACGAGTCGCGTGATCGATATTGTTCTATAGACTCCAATTTATTGTCTCCAATCTGTTAGACAGTAAATTATTGTATCAACACTTTAACTAGGCCGTGATTTGTAGCCCCTGATCCAGTGCGATTTCGCATGCTATGCTTTACTTTATCCAATTGTTATTATGAATTTCACAATTTCAGTACTATATAACAAACCCTGAATAATCTATTTTACTTGTAACAAGACTAGAATTGTTAATATAAAATCCTATTCTCAAATTAAAGTTACGTTTCATTTTAGTAAGGGTAATAAAACATGGGTTTATGACAATAAAAATAACCTAGTATTCGTAACATTATAGCAAACAATTGACTTATATCTGGGCCTTTTAACACTCTTTAATTAAGACACTCTTCAACAGTGGTAGAGCCCGCTATAACATCTTCACACGAATAGGCCCGGCTCGTCGGACCAATACCACGACCACACAGAAGACAGGCGTGAAGTGGAAGCAATTCCGCGTTCTGTCTGATGAGTGGGCGTCCAGCAGGCCTAATTTAGTCATCTTTCTCTTCCCACCCTTTTTCTTATAAGGAAAGGATGGGAAGTGGAAGTGGATTTTCCGGATGAGACGATGCATGGCACGGGAAAATATTTTCTTTCTGTGCATCCTCTCCTCCGTCGATTAAAGGTAGGCAACGCATATGCAATTGGGTATGTCTATAGACAACGGTCACTTCGCTTTTTCAGCGATTTCACTTGACCGCTCGCTCGTTTGCTATCTTATGATATAAAAAAAGAGATTCTATAAAGGTCTAAAACAATAAACATTAAAAAAAATGTAAAATATCGTTGCCTGTTTAACATAGTTAAAACAATACGTATTCATATGAACAATCTACAAATTCAATAATAAATATTTAGTTTTACAATTGACCCAAACCCACAGGTAAATTTTATTACGCCTATATTACAATATGTTTCTAGTAAAATTTTTACAACACTAGCAATAAAATTTACCTATCCATATGTCCCGTCGGCGAGTCATACAAATAAAAAAAACTTACAAAGACAATATCCTTGTATTCAAACAACTATGGTGGCCTATTGTGTAAACATAGATTGTAAAAAAATATTATATAAACTAATTTACTTTTTGTTTAGTTAGGATATTTTGAGTCGCATGTATTATTTCCGCTTTGATGTTTTATTATATAGCGTAATTATAACACGATTTAATCTTCCTTATTCATAACCAAAACTCGTTTAAACGTTTTTTTTTATATCATAAGGTGGCAAACGAGCGAGCAGTCACCTGAAATCGCTGATATAGCGAAGTGACCGTTGCCCATAGACATACGCAATTGCATATGCGTTGCCTATCTTTAATCGACGGATGAGAGGATGCACAGAAGGTAATATATTCCCTTTTCATGCATCCTCTCATCCGAAAAGTCCACTTCCACTTCCCAACCTTTCCTTATAAGAAAAAAGGTGGGAAGAGAAAGAGGACTAAGTTAGATCTCCGGGACGCAAAAAAACATAAAATACTCGCCTCCATATTTATCCAGTTGTAAATATTTAAAGTCAAATCTCACTAATAACTTAAAGTACCATATCTATTAATCTTATAACTGTTTGCAATTAGCACAATTATTAACGTGAGGTTAAACTGTAGTTGTACCGTCCATAACGAGCTTATGCGCCCCTTTTGAACTAATGTTGTGTTTATGATAGTTAAGTGTGGGAATAATGGTCAGCAATTAATATTAACTTCAGAGGTCCTAGTACGAAGATTTACGTGAAAGTATTCGTTACGTTATTGACAAATATTTTACAATGACATATTTTTCGATGAGGTTACGAAAACATATTTCGCAAATATTCCTGATAGACCCTCTGATTTCTAATATCCTTGCTAATATTACTAGGTAAGATATGCTTAGTGTACTTAATTAAGCTAATTTATTTTCACTTCAAAAGTTTAACTAGGTGAAAAAATAATTTACAAATATTTTAACTAAGGTAATAAATGGCTTATTGGGGTCACATGTTTTTATGACCTGTTAAAGTTAGTAAACGAACTTAAGGTGGCGTGTTGCGCGCGAACGTGAACACATGACCTCAAGACATACGGCCTACGAAAAAAAACATGTACCGTCGGAAAATGCTAATACATGCGATCGTAATCTCACCCTTAACGCGTAAGCCGGACCACGCATAGTTGACTAAATGTAACCCTTGACTTATCTGATAACCCTCAATGTATTGAGACCAGTGCAACTTGATCTCTCTGCGTGTACCAGCTGATATTTCTTGTAGACCTTATTTATTTTGGCGTTACCAACATGCGACGTTTGAAATATGTGGAGTGACGTCACATTTATGTCAGCCAATCCATTAATGCCCTTATCTTAACTTCCGAATTCGTGTGTTTCGTAGTAAAACCTCGAGCTTAAAGTGTGTGGCCCTTTATTAACTATCGCCATGACATAGCCGATTTTTAAAGGAAATTTCGTGAACGAAATACGGACTACCCAGGCGTTTCTATATTTTTACTTAATTTAATAAGAAATTATAACTTTGCTGGAGTTTATAGGCACACTAATAAATATAATTTTAGCCGTTCTTTGAATTGTTCTTTGAAAAAACAATACAATATCTTATTTCTTACTAACATAACTTTCTTTACTTACTAATATTATAAATGTGAATGTTTTGATAGATGGACGGATGGTTGTTAGAAGGTATCTCCAGAACGGCTGCAAGGATCACGCTGTAATTTAGCATATTTAGAACATAACCTGAATGAAGACATAGACTACAAATTACTTTTTTTAAATTTCGCGCGAACGGATTCTCAAGCGACAGCTAGTTTAAGTAAATATGTGTACGATTCAAAAGCTTTGTATTAATTTCTAATGTTTTACGCGTAACTAACCTGAGAAGCATTTGTGTAAACTTGAAAGCAGCTTATAAAAAATATAAATGACATATTGTTAGTTACGTGTAGGAATTATCGGTTCGTGGAAATACAATGTGTGTTTGGCAAAACCCAGGTAAAATCGTCATTGTCTTTGCAATAGTACGAAGACAAAGCATTTGTACCATTTGTCTGTCCTTTTATAACTGTTACTGTTTATGTATTCTTGACCATTTTCTATATCACGTAATGCGTGTGAGTGTTTTTGGATCTTAAGTCCTTTTTGTTTGGTTATTTTGCACGCATAAATAGTAATTACTACTAATATAACTTTTACGGTTAAATATTCGTCATAAATTAAGCATTTCAGTTTAAAGTATTGTTCATTTTCTTATTCACATTTATAGTTCTTTTCAAATATCTTAGTGGTCCAAGGTCATCGGAACACTACGCTGTGCCCTCCCATGCATTCGGCTACACCTAAAATCGTGCAAAGTTAAGAGCCGCCAAGATATTTGATAATTAATATACCAATTTTGACTCCACGTGCTAGCAACGTAAGATTCCTTAAAAACAAATATTTGATTGCACATGTCTACACCATCAATTTCTATATACTAATATAGAAATTGATGGTGTAGACACCATCAATTTCTATATACTAATATAGAAATTGATGGTGTAGACATGTGCAATCAAATATTTGTTTTTACTACTAAGTGATGTCCCGCAGTCTAATGTCGCATGCTAAAAGACTCCAAACTTCGTATTAGTATGCAATTGTTTTAAACATTTAAGATCCCAGTACTCTTACGAATTTGTATAAAGCTTATACCTGCCTTCAAACCCTATTTGACACTGTTCACAAAAAAGATAAACAAAAAAACTGACCATGAGTTTTACATGAGAGATAATTTATCTAACATTGTACTGTTACATTAAACATATAAACTTATGTGTAAATGTGTAAGTAAAAATAGACAGGAAACGATTTATAACCTTGCAAACTAATATCTCACAAAAGTTTGAACGATTTAATTTACTTTGTATCTTTATATCAGGCACGATAGCTTTGATGAGTTAAATAGATTCTGGCCACATAAATATAAATTTAAGGATCCATAGGCAGCCCAAAACAAGGTGGAATAATGTAGTGCCCAAAGACGTTGGTGACTGTAAAGTGTCAGATTAAGATGTACAGGATATAGCGAAGTGGAAGAGATTAATTAGAAAACCTGATTCCATCACCATTACTGATACCAGTGAGGCAGGGAGAAAGAAAGGGTTTCTGAAAAAGAAACAAACACATTAAGTATGCAGTATCAAATAATTTCAAATAAAACACGATAAAGACGGCTAACAGACCTGAAAAAAAGCTAAACAACAAAACTCACCCTTCCGAAATTCACGTAAAACAAAACAAAGGCAATGCCAGATTAGCACGCTAAACGCCGCACGTGTTAGCCCGGGGCCGTGTCGTGTGAACGGACCTTAATCGCACCATACATTAGCTCCATTCTAACCCCTTGATGTGCGAATCATAATAAAAACACTTTCTTTTTTATTATACTTTTACTTAACACCGCATTCGTCGTCGACTTTACCCTTTGAGGAATAAATATTTGTACTCATACTTGATCTTTGAAAATAAAAAAATATATTTTGTCTCATCTACAATACATATTTTATCTTTGCCATACTCTTAATTAACCTTTTTATTAATATAATAATAGCCATTAACTATGACATACGATTATAACTAAATTGTGTGTTCCATTGTGGCAACCGCGGTGAAAATCTTCATGAATTCGTGTAAATTAAATGTGCTAATATTGTATCGTACGTATACTCTTACGTATGCAGAAGTTTAAAGTTGTTCGTTGCTTGGCTGGCTACGGGCTGCACGTTGCGGGGAACATTGAAAATTTCGAGGCTTATCGCGCGCCGCACCGCGCCGGCTAAAAACTTTTATTTTGAGCGCTCGGGGCGGGACCCGTGCGCGCACGAATTTCGTACAGACATAACAAATGTTTAGAATGAACGTAAAGAAAAACCAAATATCATTAAAAGATGCACATCGGGATATCTTTAAAAGAACGTACTTGTTCCTATTTGTTTTATCATCTTTAATAAAGCTTAAATTTAGATTCTTGTATTCGAAAAGCGTACATGATTAGATGTACGAGTTAAATAAATATGCACATTAGACGAGTTCAACTAGTCTATTTTGTGAATTTAAATAGAGCCGTGTCTATGCGTTGTGTAAGTCTCGGGCCGACTCACGCGAGCCAATATTTACGGCGTGTATTTTGGCCGTATGTTCTCACACGTCGGCCGATACACATCTGATTCATTACCGCGCTCCGCCAGTGTTGTCTATGCCCAGTTCCAAGTGCTCTGTGCTCAGTGACCGGCGTCATAGACAAAGACGTCCCGCGGACTGTACATATTCTACACACGTCATCCAATGCTCTTATAACGATTTTAACACGGAAGTTAGGACAATATAAATTATCAAGTATACTCCAAAAAAAATTAAGTGAATTTAATCACTTCTATCTTAGCATCGAGTATATTAAATCAAGCTACCATTATAGAAAACTCGCTGTCAGCCACGACTACGTCTGCGCGGAATTAAAATAAAAACTTAATAAGTAGCCTATGTATTCTTCCAGGCTATGTTCTACATCTATGCCAAATTTCAGCAAGATTCGTTGAGCCAACCCGGAGATACCTTCAAAGAAACATCCATAATATAAGTAGTTTTAGACATTATTAATTAGAATCCTTTTCCGCGAATGACGTGCTTTCATTACAAAGTCAAGTGTCAGAATGATTAGTGAGGGGACATAAACGTCGAGATTTTAGCAGGGCTAGTGTTGTGCCAGTACACCGGCACAGTGTTGGATTTTCTTCCTAACAGTTGGAAACGACCGCGACTATACAAGTATTTTGGAGATATAATGCTTATATTTATCAGCTCTGACTCTAAGCATAACTTGGGCTTAATCATAGTCTCTTTACACGAAATTCATATTCATTTGTATTTATTTTCCTTAGATATTGTCACAAAAGAATAATATCAACAAAACACACAAAAGCGAAAAAAAACTGCCTAAAAAGACTATCCGAAGACGATTTCACTTTTTATGTTCGACCCAACGCCCGTAAAACTTTAGGAAGTACAAAACTTGGAAACTAATCTAAGTGCCAAACTCGTACAACTTGGCAGACAAGTGCCGACGGGTTTTTTTTTTCTAGTTTTCAGCCTTCAGTAGGAGGCAGCCAGTGATATGAACATAACATGCATGGAGGGCTTTGCACAGAGTAATAAGATAACAGAGGAATTATACATTTATAATATAAAAATAAATAAAGAGTAACTATACATTATAGTATTCACAAATAAAATCGAACCTTGTTAAGAGTAGGGACCGCGATATTTTCGGGACCGGACATTGGTTCTCCCTTATCCAGGTTCGACTGTACTTTACCAGTATAGTAAAATATTTTATTATGTTCTTACATGGATAAAATCAATTAATTGGTTACTAATACATAATAAAACATAAACGTCAGATGCCCAACAGTCGAATGCAAAACACATGCTTTTGTAAGCTTTAATCTTCAATACAACTATTAGACGCCTATCTTATAACACACCTTTAGGCTCTCATAACGTTTAAACAAGCTTACTTTCTTTCATAAAAATGTTTTAAGATTTTCATCACACAAATTGACATCTTTAACAATAGCCTCTGTAGTTGTATTACTCTGCGCCGAGTCTTCGAAGACGGCGAGGCGTCAAGGTGAGGCCAAAACATTCATTTCTCGCGCTTTCGTCGTTCCCACACCTCCATTTTATGCAAACCGAAGAAACAAGAGAACAATGAGACGGCTTCTTTATCTATACCAAAACTACTGCTTCTACAACGTCATTAAATCAATTAAAAATAAAAAATTCATCACGTCCATTATTTATAGCAAGTAGATTATTTCACACATGCTTATTAGACTATTTTAAAAATAGAAGAAATTAATTGTGATATAAATTATGTCATCTTGCTAAAATAAAAAAAATATCTTTTATCACTGGCTGTATACAAAAATAAAATGAAAACAAAAACAAAATATTCAAATTACGAACGTGTCATTACAACAAGTGACCACTTCTGCATAATGCGACAAAATAATTCCATTCCACGTCCAATTACACCCGACCTGTGCTACAAAAGTTACAAAATCCCAGCCCAAATAAACATATACCGAGGAAAAATCGCCTTTCAAATGCGTTATTACGAAAACTGGGTGGGAAACATGTTCCGAGTTTTATTAAGCGAGGTCAGATTAGGGTTACCACAATTTTAGATATTGCAGGACAAAGAAAACGGCCTCAATGCTAGGAAATATAATTAATTTGCAGCGTGATTTAATTGATTATTGAAAAAAAATTATATATTGATTATTGATGAATGTTGTTCTAATATAAGCAGAATATTTTCATACAAGATTTGAACTAGGGCCTCTATGTCTTTTATTTTTAATACTTCAATTCATTATTCTTTTAACAGTAGATATAATGTAATAAATCCCATATCAAATATAATGCAGAGCTAAAACATTGTAACACAACAATTCTGATTCACATGAAGTAAATTGTACAAACAACTTTGTAATCTTCATGAAAAGAAAAATATTACATAATTTAGCTTACCTTATGGTCACCGTACACCAGATGTTATCGCACGTGGTCACATACTAATGGTAAACACGTAAAGGTAATTCCATTTGATGTATGAAGCACGCACCGAGGGGACCACAACTCGCCAGCAAAGATTACCCCCAACTTACTTCTACCTTTTTAACTTTATCCAACAAATATAAATTAACTACCCTTAAATGTGCGATAAATTAATGCTTCATGGACTTATGTTTCAAATTAAAATATTTCCTGGACAGTATTTTAACGTGGCTTGTTCGATATTCAATTGTTTATTAAAATCTTTTTTTTTCCTTTTCTAAATCTTCAAAAAAACTGTCAACAACCAAGTCAATTTTTACTTTTTTAAAAAACACACAAAATTTCGAAAGTCTAATTCATATCACAAAGGTAGAAACGCGTAATTAAGTACTGATTCCCTGACATATTAGAAGTTACAGTTTTACGTCACAATCATACAGTGCTACCAACATTTAGACACGACGAGAGATCGCTTAAAAATGATAAATTAACAAATTAATCGTAAAAGGCGGTAGTATAATAAAACTTAATATACGCCCATTCCTAACTCGGAATAATGTCGGCAATTTATTTACATTTCTCGCTGCGTTTCGAGTGATTAAATCGAAATAAATCCATGTGTAGTTAATGTGGTTAATAGCGGTATCGCGTGGCAACAGAGCCGCAATATTATTGCCACCTAACTGCCATTACACGTGCCACTTGTAACCAAAGAGGTTTGCTACTGCACGTTCGATTTTCGAACGTGATCAGAATTTAAAAAAACAACTGTCAAATTTTTTCAACCGCACATTTTGGGTAAAAAAAAGGAAATTTTATTTTGTATAATTTAAGATAAATTTTAAAAATAAACCAATGATTTAAATAGTAACCTTTTTGGTAAGAGTACTGTCCACCTAAAATTACTTACACACTTTTATGTTTCAGAAAAAAAGATAGAATGGCGTAATGGTGGCCTGTTACAGTGAGTTAATTCTTTATAAAACGTACATTTTCATTTGTAGTGTAGCGTAATAACTTGCTTGTCTGTCATCATGTTTTTATCTACATATAATCCCTTGCAGTAATTAATATTTTTTTTTAAATGTATCACACATTAAATTAAAAATATAACCAAACTACTTAGTCATAATCTCTGATAATCCCATAATTATTGCATACCAAGACTCACTCACAAGACTCACTCTTACTCAGAAAAAGGGATTAAAAACAAGTTGTAGCTAATTATAGTAAAACAAAGTTTTAATAGTTTTAAATATTGTCTTGGGTAGAAAAATGTTACGACTAATATTGTTACATATATGAATATTTAGATGTAGGTTGGAAGTATGGATGGATGGATGTGTGTTTGAAGGTACCAAAAGAACGATTGCATGGATGTTAAAATTTGGCATAGACATAGTCTGTAAGAACACGTAGACTACTATTTAATCCATCGATACATTTGCATTTATAGTATTCTGTATAGTATAAGATTCCCACTGCTCGTTTCCCCCGTATTCATATTTTAGAAATATTTATAAAAAAAGGTCCTCTTTTCAGTTATCTTTTTTTTGATAGGTAATATTTTTCTCATACAAGATATCAACGTAAAAAAAACTTAACAATTATGACGTCAGGAGTCCTAAAAGTTGACATGAATTAAGATATAGGTCATATAAAATATGCGTCAAAATCTTACAGACAACAGAGTTAGGCAAATATCAATATAAAGTTATACTATATTTTTAATAGTTACTGCCCCCTTTGACATATAAAAGAGTTTTGAGATCTGAATACTATATTAGTATGGCTTAAGTAACTGTTGTATTAGTAACTACATATATAGGTAAACATAATAATGAAATTTGTCCGTATTACAAATAAAACATTTAAAATGAAAGTAATTTTTTAGATTACGATGCGAGTTCCACAAACCCTTTTAATAACTTCTTCCCGGAATCTTTTATTGGCGCGATCTTCTTTTGTTATTCAATGAAGTGGACCGTTTTCCCGTTATTAAACATTACCTGCCCAGCCCGGCCCGGCCCGGTGCGGTGCGGCGCGGCGGCGGAGCTGCTGTACAGGCCCACTATATTTTATGAATCACTCAATATCACATATACATGCCATAAAGCCTTTTGTTGTATTAACATTTTCATAGTTAAAGTATTCTATGAATATAACCTACAAGGAATTTTTCTAATGTGACTAATAATGTTAGTCGTGTTGATTTATTTTGTGCTATACACATATTTATTTCTCAAGCCATTTGTTGGGTATTCAACGTGCCTTTTGTGTACCCTCGAATCCGTAGGTATGTAAAGCGTGTGTAGTGAAGTAGGCGTCACATGTGAGTAGGTATTGCATCGTCGTCGACGTCGGCGTCATATGACACGTGTGTCGCGCGCGGGCTGTCGAGCGGCGACGCGAAGCCCAGCTTGCGCGGTGTGCGCGGCGGCGGGCGCGGCGCTGTGTGCGTGCGGGGCGGCGCCGGGGGCGGGCCGGCCGCCGACACTGCCCGCCGCCGCGGCGCACGCAGCGCGCTCGCGACACTCCGTCGCACGCCGCACGCCGTACCGCGCGCCGGCTCACTCCGCGTTCACTCCGCGCTCGCGAGCCGCACGTGATACACGTCCGCGATACCCGCCTCACGACCGACGCGCTCCCACACACAGTGCCGTGCAGTGCTAAACAAACTTTTACGTGCAATGCAGATCCTCGCCGGACAGACGAAGAACTGAACGAAAGGGTCGACCGCAGGGTGGACACGGGCCATACGAGCCCGCGCAAGCGCCCCCAGCGTGAGACAAGATACAAGGAGTGCCGCTCGCCCGCGCCATGGACGATAAGCCGCCGGCCACCGAGGAGCACTATAGCCTGCGATGGAACAACCACCAGGCCCACCTGCTGCGCTCCTTCGAGGCGCTGCTGCACGCGGAGACCCTGGTCGACGTGACGCTGGTGTGCTCCGAGCGACGAGTACGCGCCCACAAGGTGTTGCTCGGCGCATGTAGTCCTCTCTTCAGGAGAATCTTCAGCGAGAACCCGTGCAAGCACCCCGTCATCGTGCTCAAAGACTTTCAAGGATGGGAGGTGCAGGCCGTGGTGGACTTTATGTACCGCGGCGAGGTCTCAGTGGCGCAGGAGCAGCTGGGCACGGTGATTCGCGCCGGTGAGTCGCTGCAGGTGCGCGGGCTGGCTGACCAGGAGCGCGAGCGCACACGGTCGCCGGCCGGCAGTCCCGTTCGCAGCCCGGCACGTGCCACGCCGGCTCCCTCGCCACCTGCCAGCCCCGCTAGCCCGCAGCCGCGACGTAAGCAGGCACGCCCGCGCCGCCGCTCTGGCGAGTCCGACACACCCGAGAACCTGTCGATGCGGCGATCGCCGAGCGGCCTAAAAGCGGTGCGGCTAGCGCGGCCACGCTCGCCACCTTCGCACAAGCAGGAGCCCGAGGAACCGGAGCCAGAGGCGCCGCCGCCGCCGCGCATGTTCCCGCCGCACCAGGACCTGTTCCCGCCCGTGCCGCCGGCCGCCGTCTCAGCGCTCTCTCTCACGCCACCTCACAGTAAGTCTATCACATATGCCTTAAATCCCTCCTAGTCGTCAAACTTTTGCTCGAAGGCTCAAACTTTTACTTATCTTGTTATGCTTTTGCATGCCGATGTTAGATAATTAATATTTCTTTTGACCGCGTACAAAGTTAATTTTGCATTACCTTCATTTCGATTGTAAAATTAATAACATAACAAACGTATCGCAATAATTTAATAACATAGGTTAGATTTAATAACTGCTGTATCGAATAATTTGCAATAAAAAAAAAATGATTATAATATTGTCAATTGCGACTGGCCACTTATAAATTGACGTCGATCCGTGCAATATACGGACCACCTATTCACCCGCGAGATAGAAAAAAACGTAAGGTCGTCAGTAACAATGCCGTTGTGGATGGATAATTACTTCGTAAATAAATAATCACCAGCAAAAACTGACCTCGTTCACTCATTGTCGCTGCATGACCGATGCAAAGCTATTTATATTCAATGCTGTGGCCACTTTATGCGCGTGTTGCACTTAACGTCACAACAACATTTAATTCATCTTATTTATAACATCACCATTTAACTTGACCCATAACTTAGTTGTCAATCATTTTGTTAAGCTTAGCAGTTTTTTAAAAAAAATCTTTCGACGATTTTATCTGTGCTTAGAGTCTTATCTCTTATCAATGATATGATTTGCTACTTTAGTATGTTTAACATTTAGAATTAATGTCTTTAACTAAAATTTGTTTATGTTATGTCTACGTCGAAGTATCTGCTTTGGTAGAAAATAAATTTAGATAAATTCGGAACTTAAATTGCCGTTTTTTTTTCTTTTTTGCATTATAGTATTTCGAATTTGCTTATTTCCTTCTTTTGTTTGAGTAAAAAAAATCATGTGCGTGTATCTCGCATGTCAATTGTTTTAATTTTTATTCACATTCCTAATAAATTCCATGTTTTTTTAAAAAAAAGAATACACCGAAATATCTAATAATAAAATGTTATTTACACAAAGAACCATACAACTTTCACGTAAGAATTAAGATTACCCATTGATATGTCGACCAGTTTATAGGCAAAGGATTTTAACTGCACGGCCCATTACCTGCTTAAGTGGCGACATATTTAATCTGTGACACATTTAGTGGGTTTTATAGATTAAAATACGGTGCCAAAGATACTATTAATTAATACCAGATTACATATAATTAGCACTTCCTTTTTAAATTAAGATCGTAAATATGAGTTATGTTTTTATAACTGTAACTTAGTTCTTTGAGAAAGATCTGTTATTAAAAATGTCATGGTAATGCTCGTTAATTAAAAAAAAAGATTTACAAAACAAACAGGAACATTTGAAAAAAAAATTATTTCCAGCCGTATTTATTTCCAGCCAGTTTCTTACTTAAAAAAAAATATTTATAAGTTTTTTAACAAATAAAATAAAAACTTAATCTTTATTAGTTGTTAAGAATTGCAAATTTATTATATTTTAAAGTATATTTTGTTGTAAATTATAATGTTAGTGTTCTCGTAATTTGTTTTTCTACCGAGTGCTGAGTCCGTCGTCGAAATTAGTGCAGGGAGTGGTTTTACGTCAATTTTATTTTATTGTTTCCTCGGTTTTGCGTATGTGCTGAGAGCTTGATTGCACAGTAATAGGCGTAGATTGTGCAGGGCTGACAAACATTTGCCACATATTTAGAAGCCTTTATTTGTTAAGCTTATTGAAATCATTATTAAAACTAAATAAAAAATGTAGCTAATGCCGTATTATTGTCGAATTAATATAACTTCATTTAAAAAAGGAATCATTATGGATGGACCAATCAGAAACGAATACGATTCTAACCTACAAATAATTTAATGTTTATGATGACATGTATAATATAAAGAAATAACTAAATATTACATAAAAAATCAAACAAATCCGTTGACTATTAAAGTTGTTTCTTTAAAATAAAACTATTGAATGCTAGAAACAATATTATGATATTAATTTGCATAAAGTGGCAACCCTGATGTAATAAAGGGTTGTACGCACTCACCTCGCGACGTGCGTGGGGAAACTAAAATACAAGGGGAGTTTTTGAACGTTTCCGCACTTGTCAGTTCATTTAGAAATCCAAATCTAAATTGCCCTAACTCTCTAAGCGAGAAACATTTTTTTAAAATTGTGCATGATCATTAATGATTTAATGACAGGACTAATGTTGTTTTAGTACGTGTTGTATATCTACTATTAATTGTATATACTTTAAATTCAACTTATTTGTACTTTTTATAAAAATGTTTGTTTCAATTATAAATTCTAAGTGAGGTTGTAAAAGACTTTGGACCAATGACTCAAATAGTGTCATAGAACGTATTATGTTTCAAGAAGAAAACATCCCGTTCGTACGCTTAGTGTAATAAAATTGAATGGAAAATTAAATTATAATTTCAATAATTCGTAAGCTAATTTAAATAATAAATGTTGATAATAGAATTTTCTTAAGTTAATCGTTTAAATCTTCATAAACTTTGAGAGTACTCAGATGACGTTGGTGTGTCTATGGATTATTTCAATAAATAAACTTTATTATTTCCTCCGTGTGTGATGGTACCTTGGTTACGGTTAATGACGGTACGTAAATGTAATAAGGGGTTGGCAGGGCCTACAATCATAATGCCGACTTCCCGAATAAACGTTAAGTAATTTGGAACACAAAAGTGCTGCTATTAGATTTACTGCGGGCAAATAGAGCACAGGACAATCTTCATTACGTCATAAATATTGCATGCTATTATCGTACGTCAATAGTTTAATGTTTTAAAACAATTAAACTTAATATCTTTATATATATAATTCTTCTGTGAGTGTGTATGTCACTGAACTTCTCTCAAACGACTGGACCGATTTTGATGAAATTTTTTGTGTGTGTTCAAGGGGATCTGGGAATGGTTTAGATTCACAATTTTGTCCGCTGGACAATGTTTTTTTAGTTAATTTTTAACTTATTAGTAGTTGTTGATTTTGGAATGTTTTACATTGGATCCGACAGACGGCGCTACCATCGCAGTGTCAAATTTTAAATAGTATTCGAATTTTAATTTTATTTTTTTATTTTAATAGACAGGACAACGTCTGTCGGGTCCGCTAGTATAATATAATATCGCGTCATGATGATACTTCCTAGGTCGGTGTTTAGGCACCTTGGACGTCTTAGGTGTGCTATTAGGTATTTACATAATGTCAAATGATTACCTATCGAATTAATTGAAAATATTTTGGTAAAACAACAAGAGATTAATTGTAATTTGAATTGTAACAAGAAGACAGAATTATTCAATTATATTGTTATCTCTGTTTTGTCAAAGCTAATGACAAGGATGACGATATGTTTTAAACAGAGATTTTCATTTTAAGAAACCAACGGATAAAAGTCAATTTAACAAAAGTTTTTTGGCAGTGAACAAATTGAACGGTACAATTATTAGTTGAAAATTTATTTCATTATCTTTCCTAAGTAAATTTTAGAAAAAAATGTAGGTACTAGAAGACCTTAGGTAAAAAAAACTGAGTTTTCGATTCATGGCTGAATGTCTAACTCTCTTCTCTCCCTACCCTGACGACCCAAAATCTAATACCAAAGAGATATGAAAGTACCTTAGTTGTGTAGATTTTGATTTTCCAATGAAAACGTTATTTAACTTGAAAACATTAAAAGTATAAATTAAACTTCCTTTTTATGACAATAGACTCGGACGTCATTCCTGATTTGTAATTCTATTTTTAACTATATTTAAAAAGTTCTTACTTAACTCGCAGTACTTTTGTCGCAGTTTTATAATACGGTTAAACATCTTATAACAATTAGCCAACGTAATAACCGACGTTTTTTGGGACTGAGTGGTGACGTCACGAGGCTAACCAAATCAAACGTTGATGTAACATTTTGTACTTAATCTTCTTAAATGTAATGAAACGAATAAACAAAATAACTTAATATCGTGATTTCACTCTCTTCTTGATGAAATTTGGCAAAGATGTATAACATAGTCTGAAAAGAACGGAGTCGAGGGTGACAGCTACTTTTAAAATATACGTGAAAACATCGGAAAAATGTTGAGTGAAGTTCAAACTCGCTTTTCACTAACTTTGAATTTGGTTCTTACATCCACTTTATGTATTTGTGCCGATGTAATATAACCTACGACACTTCGGGATACAAGACGAATCGTGTGAGGTATACACGTCCAAATCGGTTGAGTTGTTTAGGCTCTAGGATGTCACAATTGTATTTACATACAAACTTTCATACAAAAAACAAATTAACGCGCGTAAACTTTACCCTCTGTCCAGTTAGGTGCTAAAAAAACATAGTATAACGTTTGTACAGATTATATGACTCGTCATAAGTCGTCATAAGTACCACAATTTACTTATATAATATTTATTTCTTTTCTGATATTTAATAAAAATATATAAGCAAACTGTGCAATAGTTTTGTTACCAAATATTTCCTAAACAAATTGTATGTGAAGAATTGACCGGGACCAACCTATTGTTGATTTCTTGCTCCAACACAATTGTAGATTTTTAACAAACAAACAAGAATCGATATCTTTTTTATAATAACTTGTTAACTTTAATATTGAATATTAGACTGTCATAACATTGTGTTGTAATAATCATATAAAAGGTTTAGCGATTTGTAAGACTAGCTGTCGCCCGCGACTTTGTCCGCGCAGAATTAAAACCAGCCTATGTGTTTTTCCAGACAATGTTCTATACGTGTGCCGAATTTCATCAAAATCCGTTGAACCGTTGCATACATCCATCCATCCAAACATTCTAATTTATAATATTAGTATGTTATAAGTAAATTAAATTTCCTTATTTTTTATCCATCTATACTTTACATCTGTGATTAAATATGTAGATTAGTGATTCATAAAAAGGTACAAATGGGCGCCTTAGATTCCACAGGATACCAAGCGGGGACGTACAATGGCGGCAAATAAGTTCACAGATTAAAAAAAATATAACAGTAGAATAGCAGAAGGTCTACGAGAAAAAAAACATTTGTAACTTTATTTTACAATTAAAAACATCTAAGAAACATTGATAGCAATATTTTCTTGTAAATTCTAAGTAACATGGTGACATGGATTCACGAGACACGCGAGGCGACCATCGGCGCCCGGCCTTCATGGCGGCAAAAACTTTGCGCACCGACATTGACAGCTACTGCGCGCACGCAAGGGTGACAGACTCTAGCTACCACAGATTATAATATATTTATATCGTGCTTGTCTTAATTAGTATTTGTTTTAATATGCCCGTAATTTTCCATTTTATTACCAAAGATTAAAATAAAACCACCATAGAATAAAAATTGCTGTTTTTTATGGATTTTGACGTTACATTGTCAGACGAAATATTGACACGATTGATTAGCAGCTTTTTATATTGATTTAAATTTTCGCCTTTTTAGTTATATTAGTAACATTAATAGGTTATTAACAACTATAACTAATATAAACAAGCAGAACTGATACATATTCAGACATACAATATAGGAGAAAAAATTTATTAGTATTAAGTTAGCTACAATCGACTAAAAGCTGTACTCATAGTCATCTAATATTTAAGCACTCGCGTAGTTTGGATTTCTTATGCTAAGGCAGACTCTGAGTGCGACAGTTAAAGATACTTCTGTCAATAAATTGCGTCAACAGATAATAAATCTCGTGTTAATTTAAATATTCCTGTCGTCTTCATACAAGATGGAGTTGGATTCGCGCTGCGCCTGCGCATTTACATTGAATGAGCCGACTTCGTGGCCCGTACTAGTGACCCACTTGTTACTCGTAGTAGTACCTTTGTAGTACTAACTTTTTCACGAAATCGCGCTTGTTATATACGTACATATGATTAAAATTGGAATGTCTGTACATACAGACATCTTTATTATCATTAACTGGGAATGTTTGGATGGATGGATCGATGGATGCTTGTTTGATGGTATCTCCTAAACGACTGTATGGATCTCGCTGAAATTTAGCATAGATGTAGAACATAGGCTACTAAGCTTTTTTTTCTAAATAACGCGCGGACGGAGTCCCCGGCGACAGCTAGTATTGCATATTATAAAAATTCATATATCGTACATATGGTGTTTTTTTACTTCTAACGAAAAACCATTTTTTTAAATTTCTATCTCCATTGCCACAAGGCCACGTTGTTTCCGAGTAACCTCCGAAACGGCTGGACCGATTTTGATGGGATTTCGGGTAGGTAGCTAATATACGGAATATTGCAGACTAAGTCGCAGGCGAACGACAGTTTAGTTAAATCGGGTACATTCACTTTCATGAAGGAAAGTGAACGCCCCCTCAATAGATTTTACGAACCAATTCTATGTGTTATTCAATACCCTTTGTAATATATAGATCGAGTAACGTTTAGGTACATACATATCTGGTTGTTGTGAGTTTTAGGTATTGCTTATGATATCTGGGCCTAATCTAAATCACATATAACGTGTACATTTTAAAATATGTATATTGATAATTAAAAAAAAAGCTCATTTGCGATGTTGAACCTTAATTTTTTTTAACTTATACATCAAAATGTAAATCAAATATGTTAAGTTTGTTTACAAACTACATTTAAACAAGTTTTTTTTTATCTATCATAATGTAATATGTAACCTAATTACTTTATGGAATTATTGCATTTTTATTTTTATTAACAACACAACCAACACAAGACGTTGTGTTGCTTACTTTGACTTTTAAATGACAGGACCTGTACACAGCATTCCCTTTCAAATAAAAACGAACAGTAAGCATACTTGCTTATGCACTCTTTTTTATTTATAATTTTTTGAGACTATGCGTTCATAAAAGTGTCAATTATGATATGGACATGTATGATTGCCATCTTTACATCACTCCCGCGAAAAAGTACCATAATCTATTTATTACAGCGGCGTCTCTTTGCCTAGTCCGTTTCTTTATATTCAAAGATGTATGAAGTGAGATCGGCTCGCAAGTGATAATTATAATTACCACATTGATTGTGATACGAACGATTTTTTGCGGCGCCATGTTACAGCACGTGTGGCTTTTTTATTGCGATACCACTTATGGATAGATAAACACAACATGTACATACATATATACCTACTTACCGTATTCTTACCGTTGGCTTCCACTGACGAATTATAATAACAATAATTTCTGAATTAGTAACTCACGATTATACGTTTTACTCTTTAACGTGGCGTTTCTAAGGGCACAGTTTAATTAATCTTTAATGCCCGCGTAGTGCGAGAGATTTCCTGTTCACACATGCCATAGCGCTCGCATGTGAGAGTCGTTTCCATCGGTCGTTAGAGCATGCCTTAGACGATAGTCCTTATTTTCTTTACCGCGCAATGTACTCGTCAACCGAGTCCCCGCATGACGCTAGCTTTATGTCCACCGATCATAGTCGGGGAGTCCCCGCGAATAACCGAGTTAAAGACAAATGAAATTGCGCCCTAACTCTAAACGCACTAAGAATGATAAAAAAATATCGTTTTTAATGCTTTAATAAAGTATAAGAAATTAATAAAAATATCAGTCATATATATATGTTAATACACGTGTATCGACAGTGGGAACCCACTGTAAAAAACAAGTATACGTCATGTAATTGCTTGATTAGAAACAACTAATTGTCGTAGTTCTTTTATAAGGTACAAGGCATTGTTTGCATTGATTTGGTTTATATCAGTGGCATTATACAGAAATAGTATTGCATAATTTATATAGCTTTAGATTAAATCAGGGGCTTACAATCTACGGCCCGCAAATATTAATGCGGTCGAATTTTTGAAATGACTTGTTTTAATTTTTCTCAATGTGCTGGTCGTTATTTGATAATTAAGTCGAGGATCATCAAGAAGACTTTATAAGTGTTTTGTAACTTAACAGACATAAAAAAATACAGTCAAATTGTTAATCTCCTTCTTTTTGAAGTCGTCTAAAACCTACCTTAATTGCTAATAGCTAATTCTATTTTATTGAATTTACATAAATAAATACTGATCACAACTATATAATATGTAAATTTAAGTTAGTTTAAAATAAAAACTTTGAAAAAATTCTCTCAAAATCATGTTTACTTAATATTCCAAACTTTCCAATCAGATCGATCTTTGTAAATAAAACTTTAAACAATTACGATATTTAAAAACGATCGATAATTTATTTGTTTAAATCATAAATAATATAGATTATATTTAATGGAACAATAAATATTAATGTGGGCCCTTAATCCAATACAATTGGGAAGCCCTGTTTCGAAGTGAACTTTCTCTTCTTATGTCGTAAATCGCATATTATTGTACTGAATAATATACTAATATTGCAAACGATAAACTGTATCTTTGTCTTATTTTACAACACGCATACGCATAATAACAAATTTTGTTACGACATTTTAAATTGTTTCAGATTGTTAAATATTACTTACATTATACTAATAATAGTAGTCAATAGGAATAGATTAAATCTATCCCTAATAATAATGATTAGTCTAGTTTTTGGTACTGTTTGAAATGAGTAATACCACGATCACACAAGACAGGCGTGAAGTGGAAGCAATTCCGAGTTTCGTTCGATGAGTGTGCGTCCCGGAGGCCTATTTTAGTCTTCTTTCCCTTCCCACCCTTTTTCTTATAAGGAAAGGATGGGAAGTGGAAGTGAACTTTCCGGATGTGAGGATGCATGGAAAGGGAAAATATTTTCTTTCTGTGCATCCTCCCCTCCGTCGATTAAAGGTAGGTACTCATATGCAATTGCCTATGTCTACAGGCCACGGTCAATTCGGAGTAATAGTGTTATGTAAATTGAAACAAAAATTATTAGGAAAAATTGCAACAATTTCTTGTATTGTCGTCAAGAAATATTTTAAGAACGAATTAGAATTATTTAGTAAAGTAAATAAGCAAATATGGAGTAAAAATATAACTATTTTATATGGGCATTGAAAATTTCCTTTAATTTCGGTTAAACAATGTCATAGGCTAGCGTAATATACTCTTACACTATACTCCTCTTTACTGATAAAAGATACGAAGCTGTAATTATTTCTAACAAAACTATTATGCTAATGGCATCCTACCCGACTATGTTTATTTATTAATTTTAGTTTTTTAATTATTCAAACCTTCGTGAGACATTATAATGAACTTATATAAAAACGGCTAAATATTCACCTATATTCGTCCGGTGGCGGCGCCGACTAGTTTCGAGTCCATCGGGGGCCCTTCATCAGGATGAGTCAGACTGGTATTATTTCGCGGACACGTTTTTCAAACCAAGTTTCTATAATACTTGAAGAAAAAGTAAATTAAGAGAATGTTAAACGATATTTTTTCCACAAATTCAATCATGATTAGTGAAGTCATTTTTGCATTAACATTTCATAAAATTGTTTTAAAATTTTACACTCCAATTCTTTGTAAAATAATTACTAAAATAATGTTAATTCGATGGATTTTTATAGCATTACCCAAAAATCTTGTAATCCATATTATTTTGTATAATTCTATTGCATTATTTTGTGAAATGCAACCGGCTATAAATTCAGCTTTTGTTGTACGACACAAAAACTGGTACGTTCGCAAAAAACAAGAACCACTGTTAACATTAAAAATGAAAACACCAACGTAAATGAAATTGCTTTTTTTATAACGCATATCGTAAGTACCAACTTTCAAAAAAATACATATATTTAAATAAACTTCAAATTTTCATAATAAAACCTACGAAGTCCATAATGATGTACTACTAAAGTACGGGTTTTAAAAAAAATTACATTCTAAAAAATATCCAAAATAAATTATGTGCTTTTATTGTACACAAATTATAAATTAACATGTCTGTACTTTAACAATCTAGTTATCTAAAGTAATCTTAAATACAAAATTTAACTGACGATTATTTCTAGTAATTGCCACTCACATGGGACTGACCACAGCATTGTTAATGCAATAATTTTCTATCTAGCGACTCGATTTGCGACTTAAAATACTTGTTTAATCTCCATCACTGAGGAAATCTAGTGGGCGTTTCACTGGAATGATACGGAGCGAGCAATGTAACAATAATTTATGTGAACATTTCTATCGGCCGCAATTTATTTAGCAGGTGAGTATCGTGAAAGGTGAGAGCCGGGGACACGCGCTCCATTCAAACTATCCAAATGCTCTTTGCTTCCACGAATGTATTACTGCATTGTATTGAAAGGTATACAAATATGAAAAAAACCAAAAAAACTCATATGATGAATTTAAAAAAAAAAAAACAAAAAAGCTGAACTTCAAAAAATCTAAACTAAATATTCAAATTCATCGATTTAATTAGAAAATATTGAATTGGCAGAATAGTATTTCAGTTGTTGCTTCCAAGTATTAAAAAAATAAAATAAACATGACTGACATCTTCATCAATTCAAAAACTTTGACATGGCTGAACGGTAAAGAAACCTTTGCCTATTACGGTATAAAAAAAAATCAATGACGCAGTAAACAGTTCGACATGAACTCGACGCATACGTTGGAGAGACGCGTGTGACTCTTACATTCGTATTGGCGGCATAATTGACGCGGATATGTAAAACCGCGGGAAATAGTGGCAATATAAATAAATTACGTAAATTGCGGCGAGCATTGTGTTAGTGCACGCCACGCGCGTATTGACGCCAACATATGTGAATGTGTAATTATTCCGTTGACGAAGCGCGTTTACTCACGGAACTGTGAGTAATGGGAAAATAACTATAGATAAATATCATTATTCGCCTACGCACTTTCAGCTTGCAGCCGACATGTAGGTGCGGAACACATTAAGCCTGATTTATATCTGATATATAATCATGGAGAATATATGCTAAGCTCAGTCAGTGCCCGTTACTTGGCTTTGTTCACTTAAAATATGTATTTGCATCAAATATTAACTTCGACATAAAGTAGTGATTTAGGTTTGTAACGCAAACGATATCAAATCTATACACCACGATTAAGTCTAACATACCTGGATGACCGAGCTTTGCTCGGTATTTTTTTTTTAATTGTGTTTTTTGGAAATTATATTTAAGTACGAATTACTAATAAAATGATGAAATATGAATAATATTTTTCGATCTTACCGATAGAAAAAGTTAAGTTTATATTTAAGTTGATTATCGATAAAACACGAATAAAATGACATTTTCTAAAAATGATTCCTAGCTAGATCGATTTATCGCCCCCGAAACCCCCTATACACTAAATTTTATGAAAATCGTTGGATCGTCCGATTTTATTATATATATATATACAAGAATTGCTCATTTAAAGATATAAGATAAAAAAATGTCTGTCATAAAGGAAAGTAATTAAAATTATGCGTGTAAATTCTATTAAGAAAAAAAATATCACAATATATTCAAGTTACAAGGAAAAGGTATTTGTTTTGTCTGAATAACTCAAAACAAAGAACAGTTACCCGAAATTCTCATCACGCAACCGGAACAAGAATCACACATTAGATTTAATTTTATACGAATTTAATAACAAGAGTGATGCCCGGCTATTGTACGGCTATATGACCATGTGAAAAAGCTCTGCTCGATTTTTTTTTGTTCGCGATAAAGAGGTGCCGACACACAATTCGGAGCGAGATTGATGCGTATGCATGATCCTATCTACCCGCTGCGAACGCCGAAGATGAAATTAATATTCCATAATCTATTCATTCTGAATACGTTCCCTTTCACTCGATTATTACTCGCCTTTTATCACCGGTAGCGGTGTAACGACGACAACGTTCTAAAATTAATTCCTAGCGTTAAATACTAATAAATTTGAATGAACCGCCCGTGAATGAGATGACGAGAGCTGCGTTCGGAAACTGACGAGAGTCTTGCGGCACAATGACCGCGGCACACATCTCTGCACAGACAAAACAGAAAAAAATATTCGACGAAAAAAACTTCACGTCATCTATGTGCTGGTCGATTTTAAAGCGTCATGGGAATCGAGCGGGAAACTAACTTTAAAAAGCAATTATAATCTGTGCTCGATTCGGGAAACCTCATATTTGAACTTTAATATACTAACAATTATTCAAATGATTGGAATTAGCAGACTATTTAGAATTAATAGCGATTGCCACTTAATATATTGTCAAAATTATATAACATCAGCAAATACGTCCGTCATATTTATAATAGTATATTTTCTCTTTAACAACAATCTTCTTTTGGTATTGTCAAGCGCACATGTAACGTTGTAAACGAATTATTATATTATTAACTATCTAGTTATACAGTTCAATCGATTTCACGAAGCTCACCGATCGCTTCTCGGAACTGACTAAATGATTTTGACAAAAAGAAGCAAAGCGAAGCGCGCAAAAAGTTTTAAACGAGTACAACGAGCACGATGCTTACAGCCATTACATGTCACCATCTTCTATTTGCTGACAGTGTAGTAAAATTGAAAAGAATTGCATCTTTGTATATTCTATACTTTAATATCTCTTGATTTTACAAATGTTTTTAAAGAAAATATGAAAAAAAAAGTCATTTTCTTTCACACAAAGCGGTCGCAAACGACACAAGCCACAAACACAGACGTAAAGACACGAAGGGGAGCTGAAGTCCGAAAGTGGACTTTACTTTTTATAGCCACAAAAAGCTTTGTAAGAAATCGAAATCAGATTACGTGTCCTACGATTGTAAAGTTTCGGCCACAACAAAATGCGGGAAACCACAATTTTATACCGTAAACGTATTTATAACTTGTTGACCGTCTGCGTATTATCTGTATTTACGAGTATACTCTAATGAGTTACAAAATAAAAGTAAAAGCAAAAATTACTGGACATTATGCAAATGTTTACCTATGAAAAAAAATGATGAATTTATAAAATCTTACCGTGAGTTCCTTAGGTCAAAACTCTCGTTTAAAACATGTTATCTCTGTTTAGTCAAAGTTAACAGGAATTATATGTTTTGGTCTCAGAAACCCACGGTTAGTGGTCGTGAATCCAACGATAAAACAATTGGTTGTCTGGTTAAATGAAATACGACTGTATATTGTTTTTAATAAGCTATACAAATAAGTTATTTTTTAAATTTAAACTATTGTAAAATCCACTTTGTACATCATTGTACTTGTGACGTATTTATGTACTCGATTCGAACTTATAACTCGTCTCCGTATAAACCGCATTGTCTACGTAAACAAGATGCATAGTCAAAATTTACAATGAATTATTACGCTCTTATGAGTTCCTGGTAATTTTAATAATATTCAATGTAAGAAGTGATTATACAAAAATATTAAGTGGGAACGTATGAATCACGTGCACATGACTCAATAGCGCCGGCGAGTCGAGACCGAATCACTTTTGTGGTTCAAACATAACCACACACGTAAACAGCAATTTGGATTCAATCTAAACTTTTTATACATCATCTAATATCAATAGGCTTCTCCATTCGATTAGGGCTGCCTCTCAACAAACGTAGACTCAAACTATCGACGAAAAAAATCCAGTGACTTGTGAACTGTGACTTCGCGTTCCGGTGGCCTAATTTAGTCCTCTATCCCTTCCTACCGTTTTTCTTTTAAGGAAAGGATGGGAAATGGAAGTGGACTTTCCGGATGAGAAGATGCATGGAAATGTTTTCTTTCAGTACATCCTCTCCTCCGTCGATTAGAGGTAGGCAACGCATATGCAATTGCGTATGTCTATGGGCAACGGTCACTTCGCTATTTTAGCGATTTCAGGGGGCAGCTAGCTCGTTTGCCACCTTGTAATATAAAAAATAAACTGTTTTGTTTTAAGCCACTATTATCGAAGGAGATGCCAAAATTATAAACCGAATGTATCATGTTAATCTAAATACGTGGCAACCCTATTGCGACAGATATGAATTGAACAAGACGGATGTAATTATTATTATTGTTCATATTACAACATACGGTTTTGTTTTGTAATTTCAATTAAATCAATTGAAAATAAGTAAACTATATTTAGCACGCTAAAGTTGCAATGGGCCGGCCATATAACCCTAAGAACCGATAACTGTTGGAGTAGGCGAGTTCTTGAGTGGAGACCACGGGTCGGCAAACGTAGCGTAGGACGTCCTCAGACTCGGTGGAGCGATGAGCAGGGCAGCTGGCAAGAGCTGGATGAAAGTGACCGAGGATCGTGGTCAGTGGCGTGCCATGGGAGAGGCCATTGTCCAGCAGTGGACTAGTATAGTGCATAGGCTGATGATCGAAATAACTAAATTTATTTATCATCATATCTAAATAAAGAATCCTCTAGACAACTGTCATTTGAAAACGACAACCGATATAAAAGATATTAAATAACACACACTACTTTAATAAATAAAAGAAAAAATATATTATTACTAACTCCATATCTGAACATTTTTTTATAGGAAATGCAATTTATTTCATTTTAATTTATGTAATTAAAGTAATTAGCTACATTAAGTAATTGTATAAAAACTGGACACATTACATGTCTTATAACGCGGCATGTGTAATAATAATTTAAAGCCCATTGTCCAACACAAAACAAAGAAGGCGTAATAATTGTAACGTAATACATTTGCATAATCTGTATTCGTTTGATAAGAAAAAAAAACAAAACAGATCAGTAAATAAACTTTCTATCATTTGTAGCTTTCCAATTCAATTATTACTTACAATTGTAACTGAACAACTTTAAGGGAAAACATTAAATTAAATCCATCTATCCCTTCACGATGAATAAACGTAATTTCACACAATGCATACAACATTGTCGTGTAGAGAAAGTCGATATCGGAATATAATCGATTTTTATTTATTCGTATCGTTGCATGTTTAAATCGATTCTCGCGAGCAACCGCAGTAGTTTAGTGTTTCTTATTTTCACATGGACAGATTACATACGAAACGGAAGCGTTCGCCGCAACCGCGTAATACATGACCGATGTGGGAGAATGTTACGCCGATTAGTGTTGGCCCAACCAGTGGCCAACAATGTTGGCCTTTACCCAAGGGATGTGCAAATGCCTTTAAGCGTAGCTAACTTAATATCAAAGCGATGGCAATGTTAGTCAGATTATTGTAATCCCTGTTGTCGACAACCCTAGTTAGAAAGTTCATTCTTAATTCTAAACTTTTAAAGATCCTACTCTGTTTCTTCTAACACATATTCGTTCAAAAACCGTGACATACATTCTGTATTTTTTTAATTGATAATTAATTGTCTACTACTTGGTCAGATGTGAACTTGAAATAACTATATTATTCGAAGCTCAGAGCATAGTTCTACTTACACCATTTGTATTAAGAAACTTGATAGAGTATACCATATTCAATAAATATCAATCTCTTAAGGCAATTTAAAATAAATCGCATACTAATCCATCTAATTAGAGCACAGCGGCAACGATTTCTAAAATAACAATAGTCAATTTCACGATAAGTGCGAGCGCCACGTAGTGAATAGGCGCGGCGGAGCGGCCATCCAAAAAAATGGCGGATTGAAATTAAAGCGCCATCACTGACAGTTAGAATAGTGATGTGATCTGTCGATGCTGTCAGTTGTTAATCGATTTTGAGACATCGATAACGTCTATACTAACAACAATTTAATAATAGGTACACTTTGTAAATCGTTGCGCAAATTAGAATTAAAACAAGCAAATATTGCTGTTTTTTTATTATTTCCTAATCATGATTTACCATACAATTAGTGTATCAGAAAATTTATATTGATGGATATAATTAATGAAATTCGTTAAAGTATTATAATAATTTATTTAATGTTTTTGTTTTGTCCGCGTAAATTTTATTCTGTAAGAATAGCCAAATAATGTTTTTACAGCACTAGGCACATCACTACGTGGACAAATGAGCGGCCTTTCCTTTTTGTTCGTCTTCCAAAAAACAATAGAGATCCAAACAGCTTCACACGAGATGTAGGTAATATGGAAAGTAAAGAAAACGCATTTCAATAGCCAAAAGCCAAATTGGTTGTGAGCTTACGAAATTAACACGTTTGAGGCTGTAATTTATTTGTATGAATTCTCCCAGGCCGTGTGTGATCACCTTAATCTGCTCGTTAACGATAGGGATGTCGACTTTCACTCGATATTGCATAAAAAATATCGATACTTTAATGCTAATGAGAAATGCACTCATAAATGCGATACATCGATTTCAATTAACTTTTTAATGAGTCAATAAAATGTCCGCACAATAAATCATGCAGTGCAACATTCTGCCAGTATTAACTTATGTTTACATAACTGTTGAAAGGTCTCAGTGTTGCCAGACTTGCAAAAAACTTTAAATTGACTTTCTTTGATATCTTTTTCAATATTAACTGTAACGAATTCCTGTACATGTCTGTACTTGAGCATTCACAAATAACACTTCACACAGTCGTTTGTTTAGAATGATTCATGCTTGGATTTTATTATGTACCTTATACTCTAGTGTTATTTGGCACGTCGTTGAACCCGGAACCGCTGACTGACATAGCCTTGTGCATTTCATATTGTATATTTGAGAGAACAAGAAGTATACAAAGCCTTGATATGGATAAATATTAGTGACATGTGATAAAAAACACGTTTTTTTGGTTATAAAAATATTTTTATGTTAATTTTCTTCTAACTACGTACAGAAAAAAAAACAACCAAAGATAATAAATTATAGTAAAACAGCTTGTCTAGTAAATGTTGTATTAACCATGAATAAGTATGGTAATTAGCATCGCAATATATGCACGTCTCGTCTATAATAATTATTTAATTTGTGTCAGCGATCATAATGGTACGTCTAAACGCGGTCGAGTTCAACAAGATGTAATTTTTCTTCCATAACCGTTTCCAATCAAACTTCAAGGCGTTCTGCGGAGACAATAGGCGAGCGTAGCTAGCAGTAGCACAACCGCACGTTGTGCAGTACACCCCTGATTATTTATGTAACGGGGACTCGTATTGGTCACGCGATCCTCTCGAACAATGCAAGGATACGCTGCCCATCGCCGCGGCCTAGACTTCTTTCCACTTTAATCGTTCCCCACATCGGTAAACGTGTATTTCTCTGAAAAACAATAGATTAACCCGTTCGCTTCATATTTACGATTGTTATAGCACTCGTTATTATTACTTTCGCGTCCTCGCTCAGCCGCTATCTATCATGTGATCTATTGTACGAGCCGACATCGGTCCCGAGATTAAAACGATATAATTAATGCTGATTCCATACGACCTAGTTTCGGCTTAGCTCGATAAAGTTAATTTACAGTTATAGTTGTAAATCTCGTTGCAAAATAAATGGCGGGCACGCGCACCGCTCCGGTCGCGGCCTGACCATAGACAACACGCGGCGACTCCCACACAACCTCGATACGTCAGCGCCTGCCCGCCCGAGCCGCATGTGTGCCCTGTACCGCGACCGCTGCCTCAATGACGACCCTTCCGAACTACGTCACGTGTATGTCTATATGACACGACTTACAAACGCCGTCCTTCCCTTACGATTTCCACCTATGTTATTGTCCCCTAAATTCGGTCGGGTTATACTTCGCATGTGAGGTGAGACGAAACAACACATGTGCGTACCGTGTAAGAGAGAGAGGGTGCGTGACATCCGAATGAATGGGGTAAAGTTCCACAAGGTTACACATGGTCGCGGAAGGGTTGTGAAGTTTGGGTTTTCGTTTTCAATACGCACTCGGGATGCGGGTCGATTTTGAACTTGGACTCGAGACTACGTTACACAAAGCCGGTCAGCTTTAGATTGTATTAGAAACTGTCTTAAATGTAGCAATTGTTAAAAAACTTGTGAAATTGACGAAAAAATATCGTATCGAATGCGAACGTATTGCGTCTGGTGTCTGACGGTGGATGTGTTTCGTAAATCATTGTTTATGGTCGGATAGTTCTGTGAAGGCGTCCGATAGTCTAGAATTAGAAAGCGTCAAGCTGGCCGTCGCCCACCGTCAGCCGTCGCCGGCACAACTAATTGACCGCAAGATTTACTCTATTTTCCGAGAAATTGTTATTTTTAAATAAAAATAAACCATAAATATTGATAATAATCTCTAGGTCATTACTGTATCTTAATTTCAAATTCTTAGTTTCATAGAGATTAAATAAGTCATAATTTCAGTTCTGTAATATTGGATATTTTTAAAAGCTTTTTTTGCCAGTCTCATTGCCAGTCTTCCAAATAATATGAATAAAATTCTATACATTATCAAGATATCAAACAATTCGCGTCAAAAAAGACCTAAATTCGTGTATAGTTTTATGACAATAATAACACGAATATTATTATGTGTAACAGTTGCTCGTTGCATTTATTTTGACCTAAAAACACATAACATTTTTGTTCAATTTGTATGCAATATGTATAGGCTAGACCAGTCTTTCCCAAAGTCGGCGATAACGCCTCCTTGTGGGCGCTGCAGGTCTCAAGTTGCTGGTTATAGTAAAAGTTTCGTTTCGAATTCTCCGTTAATATACATATATAGGTTACAACAATTCATTAATTTTATTTGAAGTTATAGTGGTTTTTAAATAAGCGTCAATAGCCTAATGGTTAAGGATACGGATTTTCGATCACGAGGTCGGGGGTTCGAATCCCGCCATTCGACTATCGTCGTAAACCATATCCTAGCACAAGCCTAGAGCTTAGTTGGAATGGTAAAAGAAATATTAGTAAATTTACAAAAAATCTGCTAATATTTTAAAAAAAAAATATGTGAAAATATGGGGGCGCTAAGTGGGCTGTAGACAAAATAAGTTTGGGAACCACTGGGCTAGACTGATCGGTAATTATGCAAATAATAAACGTCGCAGACGTTAACGAGTGCTTTTGCGATTGACGAGAATCATCCGGTCTTTGCAGAGATATCCGATATTTTGTACCGATAAAACTCCGAAAACCAATGTTGCCTACAAATCATTTTATTTTTTAACTTAATCAAACAAATTTCTATGTACTTACATAAAGCAAAGGAATGGTGTTACAATCCCTAAATCTATTCCCAAAACGAACTACCTCAATTGTTTTAAAATACTAAAAGAAAAGACTAAACTTTCAATTCCACAGAAGCTGAAACAAGAAAAAAAAGTTAATAGTTAATTTCCACAAAGATGAAAGCATCTTTGGTGATAAAATAAATTAACCCTAAACAATATTCAGAACACAAGTCTTTGTATTTTATGTTTTGATATTTAAATAACTGAGCGCCATCTAGTGGCGAAAAGCAAGAACAAATGTTTTCATTAAAACCATATTTTCGATATTTTTAATTATATATAAATTGGTCGACTATTAAATTACAAATAGTCATTAAATGCATGTAAAACTATTGGTGAGCAATAGTTTTACAGTCAGAGAGACTCAAATTAATTTATATTTAGTGTTACTGGTCGATTAAATTTTATCACTAGTGTAGAATGGAACAAAATGTCATTTGCCTTATTCTGGAGCCGGTGATTTAATACGTCAAGATTAGTTTTAATTTACGTAATGCCTTGTTAATTTACTACAAACAATGCAATTGATAGCAGTATATGAAGACAATAAATAATACAAAAAAAAATATAAAGTACTTTACAACACAAATGCGACTTAACATCCTTTAATATTTTAAACAACTTTTGTTCCTTCAATAAAAACCTATTTTGCGATCGATCGAGGTAAAGTTATAATCCCAACACAGAATGCAACAATAGCTATATTAACCACGAGAAAAATGTATAAAATGCATTAAAATTTTCTTCATATAAAATCATAAATAGCAAGAATATTATAGGACCTCTCAATATGCCAGGAGTAGTTATTGATTTTGTCGCATTTCACTGCGGACACCTCAGCGCCACTCGCGGCGAACAGATGTGCCTCACCACTACCTTACTGTATTTATTAACATCCAACGTAGATGTTTTATACCACTTTATTTTCTCTTACAAAACTATGATTAAAATGAAATAGATTAATTTATCATTATTTTGTATCACAATATATTAAAAGCCTTATAATTTTTCTACTCAAACAGCCTTTTTAAATTGAATTACATTTTAAATTACTAAATACTGTACTGACATGAAAGTCCGTGAAGAGATAGAACTATATTTATGCTAGATGGGTCCCATTTTTTCAATCAAAAATCAGATAATTAAGTACTGTATACAATGTAATGGGCTCCTGTAATAGGTTATATAAATACACATTAACTTACAGTAAATATCGTTTTCAACTAACATGTTTATTTTCTTCAAGAGTAAACTTTAAATTGAAGCATTTACGATGCAAATTATGATTAAAAACAACTTAAATAACACGTCCAATCATATAGCTTTTCATTTCAAAGTTTTGTAAATTTTATAAAAGTTTAATGATACTGATAACGCCATCTAGTGTCAAGTAGCTGAACTACAAATATATTTCTTCCAAGGTTTTGCGTTACAGTCGGCCGGCACCTTTCACTATATGTAGTACTTCGATCAATACCGTTATAATTCCTATCTTAATAATGTAGTTTTAGAAACAGCGTTACATATTGCATGTTTATATAGATTTTGTATAATACATAATTGATTTATGCAAAAGACACTATAGTTTTTTAATAAGTAATATAATTTCGTCGAAATACGCAGAAATTTATATTAGTGTTAATCTATTTATTACGTAGAATAATAATGGCTAAGATCTAGAATAAAATGCTTTACTGAATCTACGTTAAAACAGTAGTTGTAAGTAATCGATTTAATGATGAATTAGATATCTAGTCTTTTAAAACACCAACTCTGTTAACTTTATATGTATTCATGCCTCTGTCAATAAAGTAGTATCGTGGTATTTTACGATTATTGTACCATTAAGAGTTTAACAACTGTAATTATGTGCAACGAAATATTTGTGCATAATAATATATACCATCCGGTAATTATTCTCACGTTTTATTTGTTAAGTAGAGTTAAAACATCGTATTCTTGTAGACAGGGCATCGCACGGCTCTGGGATTGGTTAATTTTATTGTCACTTGCTGCCTACATTCATTTTATCGTAACTCAAACAATCCCGTAGTCTAACGTAATATAGAGAAATCTACAAGATTTGAGTAACCATAAAGCGATAGACCGTGGGTTTCTGAGACGAATATCTCTATATAAAACACATAGTTTACCAGTGTTATTATCTTTAACAAAACACAAATCAAAATATATTTCAAACGAGATTTTGGTTTAAAAAACCTACGGTTATTTACCCATTCCATGTCTTACAATATTAGGATTATAAATTAACTTTTGTTGGTATGTCCTGTTATTATACTAATAAGTATATTTTTGTTTGTTGCGTAGTGTTCGGCATCGACTCGCCCTTGGGGCTGTTCCCTCCGGGCATGGAGCACAAGATGTACCCGCTAATGGACGTTGAACACCGCGCGCCTCCGCTGGATGCGCAGCTTTTCACCAATGTCAAGAAGAAATGTAAGTACTACGATAATTAATTTAATTTGTCATATATTTAGAATCACCTGGAAAAATACATAGGCTACTGATTAAGTTTCTTTTTAATTTCGCTTGTATGGAGTCGCGGGCAACAACATTTTATACATTTAGCAGTTAACAATAGCAAATAGCATAATCTAAACAGCCGTGGCTCGGGGTTCGGTAGTGAGCAGAGAATGTTACACACATTGTCTCTGCTGCATGTTTATTAAGGCGATCAGATAGTGTACGAGTATATCGTAGGAGCCAGCAGAGAACGTATGCTTTGAATGCACCCTCTACCAGCTCACATCAAAAGATCTTAGGGTTGGCAAAAATATTCAAAAGAAAACTGACTGTGAAGATCATTTTTTTTATCATCATCAATATTACTGACAAAAAATTACTGCATGTTGTAAAAGAAAATTTTTGCGTGAATAGGGGGACTTAATTAGTTAAGATCCGCTGTATACTACACCACTAAAAAAGGTACCAAATGCACTGCGCCAACGTTCGTCTAAATCTACCGTACCACTACTAATGGATCTTGCATTAACTTCGACTTCCATACATTACAGCAACTGGCAACCTCTAATTGTACATAACAAGTTATTACGATGTCTTAAATATATTTTACAAGAACGCAACCCTATTTTTCACAATACAAATCGATCGATTAGCGACGTCTCAAGACGCCGCCACTGCGAGAAGACGAAGCAATCCTAATAAGATACTCTTTTAATTTTACCCCTGCTATTTCGCGTGTCTTATAACGACTATTAAAAGATATAAAAAGGAATTAACATAATGACAAAATATCGTACCATTTGAAAACGAATTGGTATTGAGTTAACGTGATCCTACGAAATTTAACGTCATTGAAAGAGGGCGACATCACCGCCCGCGACTGGCTGCTATATGGTCGCAATTGATATTAGTATTATAAATTAGGGAAAAGTAGTTTTACTTGTATTTTTATTTCTAGAAACTAGTCAAACTAACAACGTCCTGACTCTAGATAATAACATGGAACCATTTAGAGACAAAAGTAATGAATACAAAAGGAGAGGAATAGTTAAGAAAGATCTTAGTATGCATTTTGAGTAGTGGTAAATTTAAAAATAAATACTTGTACAATATATGACAAGAAATTCCGACGATTGCGTGTAAGCTACAAATTAAATACGGGAATCGTAACCCGATCATTTAGTCGTGTGTCGCGACTGGTTACAGCCGAAACACGGCTATTAGTGGTATTGGGTAGCGAGTAGCGACCCCGGGTAGCGGTATTAGGTAGCGCCGGCACACGGCACATGTCGTGCCCCCGCACTTCGATGATCATAAATCACTAAACTCTACCCCCAGTAATGTAATTAACTAACTAAACGTTTCGTAATGCATGCGAGAACTTTTCCATGACATCTTTATTGGGCTCTAATTCCTTATACACGATGAATTTATACGTGTAATCGACATTCGATAATGTACAATAACTAAACATAAATATTTTCCTGTTTGTAATAAATAAAACAACGATCAAAATTTTATTTAAAATTACCTCAAATTAGTTTTTTAAATTATTTATTTGTTCACAGGGCGACCTAAAGGACAGCACAGCGCGCCGCGCGGCGGACCGCCCCGCTCGTGGACCAACGCCGAGCTGACGGAGGCGCTGCAGCACGTCTGGAACAAGAAGATGACCACCAGCCAGGCCTCCAGGATCTTCGGAATCCCGTACAACTCGCTGCTGATGTATGTGCGCGGTAAATACGGCAAGAGCCTCAAGCTGGAGCAGCTGCGGAAAGACTGCATTGGCGGGCCCCTCGACGTCCTCAACCTCAACACCGGCAACAACAACAACAACCACCCTTCAAAGCACCACGACAAAGACGACCAGCACCAAAACCAGGGCCAGCGACCCTCCAGCTCAGAGCCGGACATCACGTCCAACCCGATGTTCAACCCATTCCAGCAAGGCTTCTATCCCGAGTTCCCGCCAGGCTTCCCCATGCCTCTCAACATGCTGCACCTCCTGCCCCCCAACGACAAAGCCAGAGATCTCTACCAATCGATGCCGATGGCCCTCGACTCCCTGTCGGGGGTAACGAAGGAGGAGGACTGTAAGAGCGACAGATCCAAGGAAAACTCCGCGGATGAGGAGGGCGACTCGTATCGCGCGCCTGGGCACCCGCCGCACCCGCCAGACACGCGCACACTGCTGCACCACAACGGACAAGATTAAACTAACAAAATCGCTAGTTATTAAAGAGCTCGGGACTCTCTCGGCGCTCTATTGATCAAACTCTATGTGTAATTTTTATTCAAAGCAGACGGCGCGGTGCGGCACGCTTGAGAACGGCGCAACTGAAATTAAATTGATGTATTGCGTTTCTAATATTCTCATTGCGATCCTTTGAGTTATCAAGTGCAATATTATCTGAGAGATGTAGTTCAAAGAACTCGACCGCGATACATTGAAGGAGTTTCAGTTCCGTCCGCACATAATAAAACATAAGAAAGTCATCAAACTCAGCGTCGTGTCCACCGCGTCTGTTCTTAGTTAAATTTAATATTTAAAAAGATGTGTTTATATTGTAAATGTATATTTAAAATGTCGCATGTAAGTGATTAAATGATAGTAAATAATTCCGAAGGCGTGCAATAAGTATGAAAGGTGTTGCGTTGTGATTGTTGTGGTTGCGGCCGCTGCGGCGGCTGACGTCTCTCTCTTGTTAACATTCCAAATCAACATTCCTTATATTTTATTTAGAAATTAGTTCATAGTAATTAATTAAATTGTTTTAAATGTAATTATAATACGATGGCGAATCTAAAATACGTATTCATCATTGTTTTTAAGCTGTGTTTATAATTAATGTATGTATTTAAACAATCCCGATGTAGATATATGTTATGAGCAAGTTTACTTCTGAATTTCACCAAAGTTTGTAAAATATTTCGTAATGTTAGATATTATTCGATGATAAACAATTTTTAAATGTAAATAGTTATTGGTAATATTGAAATTATAATGAATTAACCGTAAATAAGGAGACATTCGGTGTCTAAATGGTAAATAGTAGTGTAATTGTTGTAGTTTTAGTGAAGTGAAACAGTGAACTGTTCGGTTATCGATATGTGACGCAGCAGGCGAGGGAAGTCCGCGACGCACTAGTCACACACACGCATACACAGAAACCAAAATTATTTAAATATTACACCGCTATCAACTGCCGTTTCAATTACCATAATTCTAAACTTTTTAATCCATAATTATATTAGAAAATATTACGTAAAAATGTTTGGAAAACTTCGTACGAGGTCTAAAAAATTAATAAACTCGCGTCCTGGTAGGCCCCTGATAATTCGTGATCTCATTTGCAAAGGTACACATCACTCGGGTGGTCCCGTCGACGAAGTGACGTAAGCAGTTTTCGATTACAGATAATAAAACGAACCGCATTAACGTCATCGAAACATAATAACATTACCATGACAGTGCGCGCCCGGTTTAGACAAATAAAGTATCTGCACTCAATGTTCAAATAAAAAGGAGCTTTCAAAAAAATTTTTAGTAAATACGAAGGTTTAGGGTAAATGGATAATTCCAACCTGGCTTTAGATAATTGTATACAATCAATTCATAATTAGTGACATGTGACATGAACCGTCATCGAGGTATTTATCGTAAATATTGTTTAGTTCACATCACTAATGTGTAGCTGTACCTAATAAAAAAATGTTGAAATATAGTTTCTTCACGTATACTATATAGTATACTAAATTTGCGTTTTAAACTCGTATGAATCACCGGTATTTTATAACAGTCAGTGATTTTCAAACAGAATTATTTCTTCGATTGAGTCACGTATAAATTTATCAAAATAAATTAACCATAGTCGTCGTAACATATTACAAAACCGCAAAACTCTTTAACAGAAGACTGAACACTATTTACGAATCTATTTTATACAATTGTACAATAAACATTATCACAGTAAACTCCGAACAGCAATTCAATGATTCGCAAATGCAGTAGTTTCCATCTAGTGTCACGTCATTATGTAACAATATTATCATTACAGGGATTTTTATATATTAAAGATTGTATTATTGACTATGTACCTATAGTTTAACAGACATTTTGCTTTATTTATTATTTTAAAGTTCCATCAAAACAGTAACCGGGTATTAAATGATTTTCAAAATTAAATGTTAACAAAGGTCGTTGAACTTTAACGATGTTACGTCACGCAAATAATTGTTTGTAAATTAATATAAGAATTTTAATGAAATTAGCCGGTGTTGAATAGATTGATGTTCATTAATCAAGTCATAGCGACTCGAAGGTTTTAAAATATTTGATGTGCCAAAATTACATTGGGATCTTTATCATAGTCCGCGGCAGCCGTATGCATGATTTTATAACAGACTTCAAAAAGGAGATTTTTTAATCGTTTGTTTTTTTTTTAATTAGGGTTTGTACCTCACGTGTTGTGACTCGTGATCGAAATATTGTGTTGTCGATTTGTATATTTTTAACCTAATTCGTACAAATTCAGCAGTATTAGAGTGATTTTGTTAAAGTTTTAATTGAGAAGTTTTAATTAAGTTTTGTTATTTGTTAATGTACGATAATTGATAATATAATTATTATGTGTATGTACGGTTACGAATTTGATTTTCGTACAAATATATTTTATGCTTTCAACTTTTTTTTCTTAATTTCTTTACGGACATCGAATATTGACGTTGATTTATTTCTGATTCCTTAATTCATTTTATCATTGGAAGTTCCTGTAAACTTTGCCTAATAGGGTAGTCTTATTTAATTATTATTTTTCATTTTTAATTTACATAATATGATTTTAAGGCACATTTTCACTGCTACTTTTAAACGATTTTCATTGGGAGCCAAATGTAAGTACGTAAATTGTATTAGGTACATATAGTTAAGATATTAAGTATTTTTAGTTGATAAAACTTGTGATTGAATTATTTTAGTAGATTCAAATATTTAGTTCCTTCATTTTTGTTACGAGTATTTATATATATATATTGTAATTGCAATTATTTAGGCTTTTAGAATAATTGTTCTCCGATAAAGAGTATAATTACTAATAAGTTGTGTAATTTAATTTGTTGTATTTTATCTAATATACAAATTAAATTAAATTATATCGTTACATTAGGATGTAAAAAAGATTATCTATTTGATCTTAAAAATAATACGAAAATAATATTTATGTTCTTAGTATCATTCTATCGTGTATTTAAATTGAGAAGGAGCGTTGTAGAAAAATTCCTTTACGGTCACCGAAGTAAAATGTAAAAAATAAATAATATGAAATGCCAATTTAAGATGTTTTATTGCGACTTTATTTATGTACATTTATACCGCTGACATATTTTTATTTACCTTTTAATGTTACAAAAATTTTAATCGTAATTGTAACGATTTTATGTCATTATCAACCAAACTTTTAGGTTATGTATTGTCCCAGTCTTTGGAGGGTTTTACGGCTCACCAACGCCACACCATATATACCATCGTACCACCCAACCGCATCGCTCACTTGCCGAGTGACGACTGTCACAAGTGACATGAAGTTAGCGCTTGATACAACCAAGAACATAGCCAATACACCACAGGTTACTTTAAAAAATAATACAGAAAATCGTCAGCTCACTATATGTCCCCAATAAGAAGAGGCTCGGAGCCTAGCCTAAGTTAGAGGTAACTAGGAATTACACAACCACGCTGGCCCTGTGCGGGTTGCTTGACTTCACACATATCGTTGAATTTCTTCGCAGATATGTGCAGCATCACGACATTTTCCGTGGTCGTAAGAACGTCGGATAAAATACACATTACGGTATTCGACCTGCAGATTGCAAGTCAAGTGCTTAACCGTTGAGACACTGATGCTCGAATACAAAAAATGCCTCAGATGAATTAAAACACAATATGATATCACATAAACCATTTTATTCTCAGTTACACATTTTAATATACAGAAATCTTCGACTTAGTTAAACGGTGGATAATAATTGCTTACAAGTTCATTGAAAGTTTCAAATTGAGCAAATGCAAGCAGATCAATTTTACTAAACTTCGCTACTGGCAACACTGTTGTATAATGTCACACATAATGTTACCATAACATAGAACATATCAACAGATACATTAATGCAATATAAACAAAATTTTAAATCTGCAGATAATAAATACTAAATTTTCTATTTAAGTGTTACCAGTAGCGAAATCAAATATAAAAAATTCGTAAGCCCTGCGCACCGGTATTTAAAAGCTAAACGTCAAACACTGGGAGAGATGTTTAAAAAAATAAATTCTAGCCATAGTAAATCAACATATTTCGATGAATTTTCGACTCTATTTACATGTACGCAGAGATCATATCGGAACGCAATAATACTATGGCAAATATTCTATTGAGATGCAATAACGAGGTAACTCTATAAATTATTTATATAATGCCATTCCTTTCATATCACACGGTTTTTGTATTTTTCTTATAAATGTTATTTAAACACTGTTAACTAGGCTATGCCTTATATCTAACGGTTAAAAATTTGCTACGAACAATGAGTTTCAAATAAGAATGACAGAAGTCGCATACATCCTTATTTCAAACTTACTCCAACCCCATACAATCTTAATATTGTTAGTTAATATTAACCTTAAGTACAGTAATAAATTAATAAAAATGAGTTTTCCAGGGTTTGCCAACATTTGAAATATTAAATTAATTTTGGTACTGTTTATTCATGTTGGCAACACTGTTTCGAATGCGCATGGCGGGAACTATTAGTCTATGATTAGACAGCGGGATTACACAAAATGCATTCGCTTCGAAGCGTTTCCATAGCGAACTTCAAAGTTGCATGCTGACGTGCGACAATCACGTGACTTATCGAAAGTTACTGTCATTCTGTACATTTTTGAAGTTCGTTATAGAATCGCTTCCTAGCGAATGCACATTATCTAACCAACCAGTAATATCAGAGCTGTCGCCGGGGAGCTATGTCAGTAGCGCCCTACCGCCATATCTTTTACTCTTTACGATTTCTTAGCCTTGAAAATTACCACGAACGTGTCTTTAATATTTAAACAATCATTTGGTAACTAATAATTTAAACATATTGAAATAAAGAAAAAAAATCATGCGGTGTGAAATTTAAAAATCATTCAAGGACAGATTTATAATTCTCCATTAGTTAATAACAATCAAGTGAATAAAAAAATCGATATTAATTTTTTGCAACGCCTCGTTTAATTCGCATGTCATTATTTTTTTTAAATACAAAATATTTAAATCAGATCGCGTCAATTAAAAATAAATGTCAATTTTACTCAGTGTTAAAATATTTGACATTTATGTAAGGCTCTTTGATAAAACTAAGAAAATATGGATTATGATCAGTGGAAACGCACGATTAGAGAAAAAACTCTTCTATGCTCCAAGTTTACTATTAATTTACACAACGATAACAATTTAATTAAATTACTCCTAGATTAAGTTAAAAAAGAATTCACATAAATATCCTAATTTTAATACTAAAAGTTCGATACATTCAATAAATATCGTTTTTTTTTTGTTTAAGAGTTTTATTACAATTTACTTTTTAAAATTTAAAATAAATAATGTAATTTAAAATTAAAATTAGCAGATTTTTTTTCCTTGAAAAATGCACAAATGTTAGACAAATTAGTATTTAAGAGCACAAAAGATGCAATTTTTTTGACATTTTTATTTTTTAAATACAATAATGACATCAAATGGTTAAATAATTATTTACAAAAATGGAATGGTATTAAATTACGTGCTGAAGAAGAGAAAAACAATTTTGTTTAAAAAAAAATTAGGAAAATAGCTTTTTAGTCCATTCAATTCTTTGTAGATTTGTAAATTTATTTTGAGCATAAAACTTTAAAATTGTAAATCAATTAATGAAAAAAAAAGTTTTAAAAGTTCAAAAATTTCTATACACACGAGACTCAAATTAATAGAATTTTTCATAAACATTAGAGAAATATTTTCAAACGTCTTATCGAAAAAACTCTCGTAGCAGCAACTAGAGATAATTTAATTATTTTAATTACAATTACAACACATGCACACCAAACTGATATCTGCGCCTTATGACGTCACTGCGACGTCTCATTTTCTTGTACCGCACATAACCCTTATCCTAGTACGTGTCAAATTTAAGCTAAATTTAAATATTGAATCTTGGATACTTGAACCGTATTATAAACACCCTGTATTTATTCTATTGATTAGTAAGAAAAAAAAATAGTCCCACATATAATTGAGTAAAAATCACGTTAAACAATAGTCACATTAGGGCAGTGATCGTTCGGAACATTAATAAATTTAGCTAAAAACCATGGAATGTTCCAACACCGAATCTTAAAACCTAATATTTACACTCTCTAAATGGAGATATGAGCCATCTGTCAAAAGCTAATTCTCCAAACAAGATACATACTGTATGTAATTGATAACGAAACGAAACTAAACGAGTCTTGTCGTCTCGCTCGCACGCTATGGCGGTTGTATGCGTGCGAGTGAGAGAGTGTCTCGTTAAATTTAGTTGCATTACCAGCTTTGACAGGGGTCGGCAACCTATAGCTCTTGAGATATTTTTTAAATATAAATATTTTAATAATTAAATAATTAACACTAGCATTTTTTAATGAAACAAAATGTCGAAAACCTATACTAATATGGATTTCGTTTTATGTATAAAAAGTAATAAATTTAATTTAATACATAAATTGACTTTTTAAATCCAAAATAACAAAAAGGTTGCCGACTCCTGAACTAATCTGTTTTTAACACTTTGGACGGCTTTGGAAAGAAGTTTTTAATTGTTTTTCTAGATAACTTACATTCGAAGATAATGTACATAATAAATTATTTTATTTTATAATTTGTGATGAATAAAGAAACAAGATAAGACAGTCATCATCATCATCATTAGCTCACTATACGTTCGCACCGAGGGGCTCGGAGCCTACCCTAAGTTTAGGGTGATTAGGCCATAGTCAACCACGCTGGCCAAGTGCGGGTTAGTTGCCTTCACACATATCTTTGAATTTCTTCTCACATATGTGCAGGTTGCATCGCGACGTTTTCCTTCACCGCTAGATGGTCGGATAAATGTACATATGTAAAGCGAAAAACACATTGGTACATGGCGGGATTCGAATCCAGGACCTGCAGATTGCAAGTTAAGTGCTTGACCCCTGAGCCACCAACGCTCTCAGATAAGATAGTAACCGTGGGCATTTTTGTCTCTGTTATACTCTATGACAACAGTTGAGATAGCTGATTAAGTCAGTGAATACTCGTGATAATAATTTCTACATAAATTTGGTTACTCTATGAATATAGAAAATTAAAAATAATTATTTTGTCTATTGTTTTGCAAGGAACTGTATCACCTGTTTGATTTCTAAATTTGTTGAGGTGTAGACAATTTAAAAATTATTGACATAAATATGGCACCACCTCTCTTGTCTCTACATAAATCCCCACTATTTAGGGATATCTAAATTAATATTATAAAGAGGAAAGATTTGATTGTATTGAATAGGCTCAGAAACTTTCCGTCGTATAGACACTATGTTTATATTTTTTAGTATACGTTGGCAAAAGAGCTACCTAATTTCGCTAAAATAGCGAAGTCACCTCTGTCCATAGATACCCCCAACAGGTTGTTGATGGATCTACCTACACTTAATAGAGGTAGTATAAGGTGACAAAAAGGCTACCTAATTTCGCTAAAATAGCGAAGTCACCTCTGTCCATAGATACCCCCAACAAGTTGTTGATGGATCTACCTACACTTGATAGAGGTAGTATAAGGTGACAAAAGAGCTACCTAATTTCGCTAAAATAGCGAAGTCACCTTTGACCATATCTCCAAACGTTGTCGAAACCTACATAACAGACAGAGGTGGAGACATACAGAAATACAAACTGAAAATTACATTTCAAAATCAATTTTTATATATATTACAAAACAGTTTTAAACTGAAACAAGTCAATGAAATAAATATTCGGTTAATCTTAAACTTAAATTTAATGTCAAACGACGTATTCTAATTTGAACTTTTGACAGACGGCAGTAAGAGGTAAAATCGCTTGCACTTTGGTTCATTTCCTAGCGTATTGCAAATAC